>NC_133538.1:14687801-14991690 GCF_048544455.1 Silene latifolia | reverse complement strand
TGCAGTAACAAACACTACCTCAATATATGCAGCGACTAGCAATTTAAATATTAGAACAAAAGGAAAGGAAAACGAAAATCTTTAGTTTAGAATTTCTAATGATAAAACAAATGAACTAATTTTTTCCCAACAAAATGGTTTGGTTTGGTTAGAAGACAACAAAAGGTATAGACTAAGAGGTTAACAAGAAATGATTGGCCATAGACTTAATGTGCACACCTCTATGTCAGGTCGACTACTAATGGCATTCTTTTGTATACCCGTGTAGATACCCGTATCCGTCGATATTGGAATTTATAGAGAACCCGACAAACACCCGATGATGATAGGACACATGTATTCTTTAGTTGTCATTGTCATTATTTGGGTTCATTTTACAATGTAGAATGAGCGTTGTCGACGGAGTATTTTATTAATTTAAATGATATTTAAATTAAAGCTTTTTTAAGGTAAATTCATTTTATTTTATTTTGAATTTATTTTCTCAAGCTTATTTTATTGAAAATAAAATAAATATTTGATTTGAAAAATCAATTTATGAGTGTATTTGATTTGAAAAATCATTCATTTAATGTGTTATTTGATTTGAAAAATCGAATTTGAAAATTTAAAAGTTGTTTCAACCACGCGTTTTGGAGCTCGATTATAGCTCGGTTTTTGATGCCGTTTTCTTTACGAGTTGGCACGAATCTCGAGTACACTAACCAACCTAGGCCTCTACCCATCCAACCCCAGTTCGAACCCCCATATCCACACCCAAATCTCGTCCCAAACATCCTCCCAACACAGCCCAATTTCTTTCCTCTACCCGTGTTTGCATAGCCCGTCGAAAGCCTTTCTAAACCGACTCAAACTTGGTCCAAACCCGCAACCCATCACCACCAATCCGTGCTCCACATTACCCACAATAACCCAGCACCTAGACCACCACAAAACCCATCCAAATCCCATCCCAAATACTCCCCAAACAGCCCGCATACACAAAGCATTTCGTTTTGCGTGCTCAATCCCGAGCCCAAAAGCCGCTCCAAATACCACCAAAACCCGTGCCCATTAACCCTACACCATACCCTAGTATCCTACCCATATTACCCTAGCTTAACCACTAAGAAACACCCCTCCAAAACCCTACACGAGCTCACAATAGCTGCTGGACAGCAGCAGCAAAACAGAGCAGCCCGACTGCTTGTTGCTCACTTTACCCTACTTTAACTCCCTATAAATACCTCCCCTCTGCCATACATTCATCCCTCTAAGTTCTCCATACATACTACCTTCACTTACAAGCTTTAAAACCCCAGAAACAAACCCTAATTGCCTCTCAAAAACCCTCCACAAAACCGACTTACAAACTGAGAATTAGTTTGTGTGTCCTCTTTGAAACCTTTCGTTCTCCCTTCAAACCTCCATCAAAATTCGAGTTTCTTGTTCCAAATTAACCATACAACATCCATCTACACATTAGACAAAGATTTACGAGCCAAATTGCCCTTGAGAGTACACGAATTCCCTCGAAAAAGCAGTGTTATACACTCTGTTTTCGCGGCTTTTCCTGTCTGTCCAGTTCTGTTTGTGCTCGTTTTTCGTGCCCAATAACTCAAAACGAGCAGGGATTGTTTTAAGATATCTGTTCTCCTCTCTTTCTAGTTTTCGAAACATCTTTTAAATCGAATTTTCACCGTGAAACGAGAGAGAAATCGCAGTTTGAAAGTTGCTATCCAGATTTGCAAAAAACGTGTTGTTTGCTTTGTTTCTTCGTCGACGACGGCCTCTCGATATAAAATCTACCATCGATTACGACCCAAGACGGTGTCAACGATACATGTAGGTTGAGGGTGCATCAAATCCTCCTCTTTCTCCCTTTTATTTCGTTTTTTATGTTTGTTTTCTTATAGTTCGTTTTAGTTTGTTTATCGTTTTTGTTTATCGATGGTTATCATTAACTATGAAACTAGTTTAGTCCGAGTATGAGTTAAAGTACCACCATGAACACCCGCGTTGACTTGAGATGGGAAAGAAACCGCTACATCAGTCGGTCGTAACCCCCGTCTCATTTACATATCCTCGTGTTCAAGGTAGGCCATTAATAAAACGAATTCTAACTTCGCTCTTCGCTTTGACCCCTCTTTTGTTTCGTGTAATTCGACCCACCCTAGGACCCGTCGTATGTTAGTATGACCTCTGATTGTTAACATATAACTCGTTTAGATGACATTAGATCAATTTAATAACCTAATTAGACACGTTAGGGTACATCGACATAGCTTAAAAATCAACTAACAATTCTATAACCTAATTGAACGCATCTCTCTTTTCACTCGATTTCTCGCTAGCATAGGAGTGCGTGATTAGCACCTTCCTATTAACACTCGATGAGTAGCATTAATATCGTAACTTATTGACCTAATTTGACCCCTTTAGGCCGTGTAGAATACACATTTGCAAGACATCTTTTCAATCGATCAACGTCGTTTCTAACTTGTTTTCTAGCCCGCTTTCGAACTTGTTTCGCAACAAATTGATCTAACTAATGAACCTGACCTAGGACCTAGGGTAGCCGTGTCTAGAGTGGCCATGGCTTGGCCGTGTCCTTTGGTCTTTCTTGCTTCGTTTTTTATGAATCGTTTGTTCTTTATTGTTTTGTCGCTTGTAATTTATCGTTTGTTCATCGAGTTGTAATTTTCAAGTTAGCTTTCGCTTATCGAGTCAAAACCTCTTCCAAAAACCTTAGTCTTGTTTGGTTAGATGGTTGTGCCCCAATGCATGTAAGAGCGTAGTAAATCGCATGTTGTTTAAAGCAACATGGCCCGATTTATGCTAATGCATGCTTTGGTGTGTGACCCAATGTCTAATTCGATAAGATTAAGTGAAAGCACGCATTACGAGGAGTGACCCAAGGCCGTGAGTCATGTAAGCCGTGGGCCACCCCTTTGTGCACGTTTTCCTAGGCCGAATGGCCATGTGTCGTGTATGGTGTCGTATATAGCAATTGTATTTAGATCGAGTTGTATCTTTAATTTCTCGTTGTGTCGGCATGAAATGCCTGGGTTGTAATAGGGTAGATCCCAACGGCTCCCCCATTCCCATCAAGCCTTGTTTGTTTCGTTTATATGTTGTTAGATCAATCCACCCACATGCTAAATTACAACTTTGACAAAGTTAGTTTAGTTGCATCTAAATCGACATAGAAACTTCACATGTTAGGGTTTTGAAAACGATGTTTGCATATCATATATCGTAGTAGCTATGACCTTGTTTGAAATCCGATACTTGACTTAGTAGAGGCCGTTATCGACGGGCGAGGTTAGGTGTCCTTATGGGCTTCCTAACACGTACCCTCACCCCTTACTCAAGATCTATGGTTTGTGGATCCGTCTAAATACCATTGGATTACGAGAGTCATTCTAATCGAGTGATATAGGGTACAAGTCTTTATCTTTAATCACTCGTAGTCGATTGGCTTTATGCTTTTCGATGAAAGGTGTAAAGTTGACTTGAACGGTTCCAAGTTCCCAAAAAACTTGGTGGCGACTCTAATTTGTCTTAATTCGATTCGAAAGAACCTCGAGTCGATTATGCCTAGTGTGGATCCCGCGGACGCAGTTCCCGAGGGCCTTTTCCACAACCCGGCTCGCCACTACGGGTGTGAGACAATCTATAATCTTCACTAGGCATGGCTCGCCACTGCGGGTTGTGAGTCAATCAATAATCTTCACCAGGCATTTTTTATGCCCAGCTCGCCATTGCGGGTTTTGAGCCAATCTATAATCTTCTAGTCTTATGACTTTGAATTTTAGCGGATATGCTAAATAAATTGTAATTGTCATATTACAAAGAAGTAGTATAATTACTTCCAAAATAATATAACTCGAGTACTTACTACGTGTAAATAAAAATAAACACAGAGTATAATAAACTTCATACTATTTATTCCCTTAATTCAATACTCAATTATGTACCACCATAATTAAGCAAATCGGTTCTCACTACTCCAAACTCAACTCCTAGAATAAAGCTCTAAGTAGCCAGATATCATATTTTCACTATCGTTCTTAAGCCGAGTACAAAGGGTGAGTGAACTTGTGGAACCAACCACAAACAATATTTCCATCTCAATAACAATTCCAAAGAATATAAATAACTCAATAATCTTGGTCTCTCACGGACCGTAAAAGATAACTTAACACAGATTCCCCATAACTCATTTGGATAACCAATCTCAATTTCAATATCAATATAGTTAAAGGTACAATAATGAACTGGACTCACACTTAGTATACCTCTAAATTAATCCCCCACTTATCAAGGTCAAAAGAAAACAACAACTGAAACACAGTAGAAATAACCTCATCCTAAATATCATAACCAAAGGCTCAGAATGCCGAATATTTCGTGAAGAATATAATATACAATCAGAGGTGAATCTTCTTTGAACAACTTTATCCTCATGCCCAATTTGCACACTAACATGAGCATAATGAGCCATCCGTTCATAACCAAATTTAATTCCTCCGCAAAAACGAAAACATAAACTTTTATTAGTCATCTCAGATCTTTAATAATAAACCCATCTCACAAACGGTAGACTTAATGGCATAAAATGCAGTAGCTCATATAATAAGTTAGAACGGTATCACAATTCGACGTCAATTATCAATTTTAACAAAGAAAACCCGAAATAATAACTTATAATTACACCACCATCAACTAAACCTCAGATTATTCAACTACATCCAATAGTGAATATACTTCTACCAGCATGACCAAAACTCTCTTTCGAAAGCTATCTCTAGTCACGGTCGAAGTGAACGATAATTAACAACACAGTAAGAGAGTCAAGATCTCAACCTTCATATAGATTATCACGTACAATATGTTGAATTCCAAACTCTACTTTGCATTATAAGATAAGCTCATTGTCGATAACTAGCTCTCGCTCCCAACATAATATTAAGAAACATTGATATTATTATAATCTCCCTCTCCCGGATTCTTATCAACTAAATTTGCCTAAACTAAGTAAACCCACGGATTCTACCTCAGTGCAAAATACTCCAGCATGCAGCAATCATATAATTTCATTTCATGGCCCAAACTAATTCCCTCACTAACTAAAATAAAGACCTTTCATCAACAATTCCAAACTATGCCATCATTACTAACCCTTCTCACAACAAAGACCTTTATAACAAGTAATATAACTAACTACTACTCATATGTAATAGCACACCAAATTTCATAATTCCCATCAAACATTTCTACAAACACAAAAAGAACTAGCTCATAAAAAAAACAACCTCGAACAATAGTATAATATTAGGACCGATAGAATCGTATTACCTCCTCCACCTGCAAAATTAGTCCAAAATAACTGCGACCCATGATCACGATTTAAAGCAAGAGGAAAAACTTGATGGATTGCAGGATAGGTGGAGTAAAGGCTCCAATATCAGATCAATAAGATGAGACAATCAAATAATTGTAGTGATTAAAATAAGGCTAATAGCTTGAATTGGGTTTTCCTAAAAAAATGGTGGGGATAAAAACAAGAAAGAGAGCTTGGTGTCTATTTAAACTAGGTTAAAACCCGTGAAATTCACGGGTCTGTTTTTTGAGGTAGCATGAAAATGGTTAATAGTAGCAAAAATATATAGTTTAAAGATGTTTCTAGGATTGGCTAAAATGTAATTTTGTGTGCTTATAAAATACTGATTGTCCTAAATTAAACGATTCATAAATAAATAAATACCTTCTATGGAATGAAATGGTTGTTTCTTGTTTTCATTGATTCGTTATATCACGTAGAGGATTGACCACGTTGGGAGATGAACTCTGAGGTAAGTCTGTCCGCTCCGATTCTGTGAAGGACCGTTCATTTCCTGAAATGATTGAAAAGTTTTATAAATACTTCGAGCAGAAAATTTCAAGTTCATTAACTTGACTGAGTTGTATTACCTTTGTTTCGATTTTTTATTCATGCCTTCCTTTTCTTATCATTAAAGAAATGGTTATAAGAATATCACACTAAATAATGGCCTATATCTTTACCTGTGTCTGTGTCTCTTTTATTCGTAATGGCTTTTCCCTTTCCACGAACATTAGTTAGGGCGATTTGAGTATTGGCTTTTCTCTTTCCTCGAACATTAGTCTCTGTATTTTGCTTGTATTAGTACTGTTCAGCATGTATACTTGCAGTATAGACAATTGTGTTATGCAAAATTAGAAATTGAAAGTTGTAGTGCCCACATGCATACCTCTATTCAGTGCATTTATATTATTTCTGGCTTTGTTTCGAGGATTGGCTACAACATGGATTCATAGATATGTAATATTGTGTGCTTATAAAATAGTGATTATCCTAAATTAAATGGATTCGTAAATAAATACCTTCTCTGGCCTGAAATTGTTGTTTCTTGTTTTCCAGATTTAGATTCGTTATATCACTTGGAGGATTGACCATGTTGGCGGATGAACTCTGAGGTAAGTATGTCCGCTCCGATTCTGTGGATATCCGTTCATTTTCTGAAATGATTGAAAACTTTTATAAATACTTGGAGCAGAAATTTCAAGTTCATTAACTCGACTGATTTGTTTTACCTTTGTTTCGATTTTTGATTATTATAAATTAAACGGATTCATAAATATATACCTTCTATGGAATGACATGATTGTCTATTGTTCACCAGATTCGTTACATCACTGAGTGGATTGACCATGTTGGCGGATGAACTCTAGTGTAAGTCTTTCCGCACTGATTCTGTCCAGTACAATTCATTCTCCTAAATTACTGAACCATTTTTTTTAATATAGCATAAGGAATAATCACGTTTTTTCAAAGTGGAGTAAATTGTATTACCTTTATTGCGATCTTTTATTGTTTCTTTCCTCTTCTTTGAATTAGTGTTTGGAGTATCTGGAGCCATGCTCTTATTTGAATCCTCCGATGAGTCTGCTAGGTGAAAGTTTTTTTTAATAGCAAGAGTGTTGTTTAGAGTGTTGTTTTAACTGATTCTGAGAAGGTTTTCCTCTTTTTGTGGCATGAGATCTTCTTGGTGGTTCAGCCAAAATTTGAGAGAATATAGGGTTCAGAGTCTAACATACTAAGAGTACCTTCATTTAAATTTTCATTTTGTGCCAAGTATGAATTTTTTTTTATTGTGATAACTGCAAAGATTGAAATAACATATAAGGGGAGAAAATGTGTATCAAAATGGCGTAAAAAAAATTTAAATGAAATTTTTATCAGCCACAAATACTTTTGAATTTTTTTTTTATTGTGATAACTGCAAATATTTGGAGTCTCTAAGAATCCGGTCAGTAAGGATAGTCCTTATTTTTTAGCCAGATTAGTTAGTTCCTATTTCTAAGACTCCAAATTTTTAAAGTAATTTTCGGGTCATGTGCATACTCCCGAATGTTTATCATGTACTGTTTCTTGGAATGTGTCTCCCAAGACTTGATTGTGCTATATTGTATATAGTTCTTAGTTCTTAGTCAGTTAGGTTAAGTTCTAGGTAAATTTTTGGCTAATTTTATGTTTAGTTTGTTGTTGTCATTCCCAGTGAGGGTAGCTAATAGTTTTATGACGTTTGCCATGGCTCAGCTTGTTGATTTTTCATATTGAGTGCAATAACCACAAACACATATGATAAATGGTAATATATCATTAAAATCAAAAGTAATACGAATTTTGAACACACGTTCATGATTTATTCGCATACATTAATTGCAATAGCATAATATTAAACCTTAGCCTAGTTATTTTGGGTTCTAAAAACCGTAGTCTAAAATAGCATTACATGATTGGGGTCTAATACCCTTAGCCTGATTATTTTGGGTTCTAAAAACCGTAGTCTAAAATAGTATAATATCATTGGGGCGTAGTACCCTTGGCCTAATTATGTGGGGTTTTAAAAACCGAAGTCTAATATGATGATTATGGTCACAATTGTCACCACGATCATTCCTTTTCCATATTGACTGCTAGCAATTTTTTGGTGGCTGAGAATCCATCCCCTATGATACGAACCTCACAATCATCATCATTGGTCGCATCTAACATTTTTGACAATGATCGCTTTAAGGGTGGAGTGATCAAACTGTCACTGGCCTCAGTTTCGGATACACATGCCTGCATTTGAAATTAATGTTATTAAGTTTTTCACACATTGAATTTAACACTGAGTATGAAATTACTGTATTCGAATATCAAAGGATTGAAGTAAAATATACCTTATTTTCAGCCAATGCAACATACACGTTGGGTTTCACATCATGGTACACACTGCCAACTTCAGATTCCTGCATTAATGTTAAAATAAGGTAATATGAGACCATGTCCCAGAATTTTCAATGATGTATATTCATAAACGGAGTTATATTTTGGCACACCTTCAAGGCCAAGTACTTGGCATTCCATCGGTCCACCATATCCTGATCATCACTCATACTAAGTACTGTATATGATTTTGATTTCTGCTCCAAGTTGTACTTTGGGTGAATTTCAACTTTGAAGATAAATTGCTTGTCAATGAAAATGTCGAAATCTGGCATATCATCCTTTCGTCCATTCTGCAGGGTGATAAGAAATTAGCCGTAGATATTTAACCTATATTCGTGTCAATGTTTAATAACTGATTATAACTTATGTAATCATTTACCAGAGGCGGATTACCTCCTCAAGGGCTGCAAGCATGTCTGCTGCGGAGACGTTGATGAAGCTTGTGATTTGTGTCTCAAAGATGACAAATTCGGAGACTTCATTATCTGCACCAATGACAAAAAACTTTACCTGATACCTGAATGCAAAAGGAGAGTAGTGAGGCATGCTATTCTGAAAAATGCGCTTTAAAATAATTCATTTAGGAGTCTATCTAATACCTTGGTATGCTAATTTGAGACCCTTCCATCTACGCCAATGCATTTTTCTTTCTTGCAAACCCACCTACCTGAATCATTCTTCACAACTTTACTTGTACAATGCTTGCAACTATCATAGTACCACTTGACATTCAAATCAACATCATATATAGTTGCAAGTGTCACATATCTCCCAGCCTGTATTTGCATGCAACAAACATTTTCAGTCATATTCACAATATATTCAAAAATATTGTAAAGCTGATAGTCCATAGTTTAGGATGAAACAACAAAAAAGTACAATATTACCTTTTGACATTTCTTAATCTCCGTAATTGTACTCAAGTTATCTCCTGAGAGCATATCTTCCGACTCACTCGAAATATAGGATATAACATTGGAGTTACTTGGTTCTTGACCGGCATATAGTCTTTGTTGCATTAGAATATAACATTAGTATTATTTGACTGAAATTATCAAAGTCCTAAGAATTTTAACAATAGTAGTTGTATAAGCTTACTCTCCGAGGAACTCTTCCACCTCTGGGATTGCGTGGTTGAAGTAGAAACGGGTGGCGTGTCTTGTAGTTGTCACCCTAGGTTCACCTAGATAGTTCATCGAATTTCATATGCTGTCAGGTCAATGATTAATACAATTAAATTTTGCATACTCAAATAGTTGTATACCTTCCCATTTACACCGTTGAACACAGCGGATGACAATGATAGCAGGTTCAGTGGACGATTTACATGCATCAGCAAAAGCCTGAACTAAACCAACATAGTCGTTCCATATTGAGCATGCTAATTTCTCCTTCCTGGGTATATGTTTATTAATTAGTAGGTTATTAAAATGATAATGATTGTTGTAAATGAATAGCTATGGAATATAACGTTGAATATTAAAAGTAGTGGTATTGTTACCGAATATTCTCAATGTATATTGTCATCCAACTATTTCCATTCTTTGTTGGTTTGACTTCTCCGACTCCAGAAAACTTACCAATGACATCTGGGTGAATATGTCCAATAGATGTTACAAAATTATATAATAAGTAAATATTTTCAATTAGTGATTGATTTGTTGATTAAGTATGAGTTTCATGGACGTACCTAAAAAATGTTCATCAGATACTCGTTCAGATAGAATATCACCAAAGTCCACAAACCTGAATCCATATCTTGGGATGGGTAGATTGTGCACCTCTCTAACAACTGTAGGATATGCAAAGTAGATGCGTAATTCTTCAGAAGTTACCATTTCAGCGCCTTTATTTGCCTCCACGATGAATGTTGACAGTTTGCATAGAGTTCCCTCGCTGATCCTATCCTTGAATTTGAAAATGATGAGCTTGCGAATAGTTGCTTGAATTAGACTGTCCTGTAAATTATAGTAATTAAAGAATTTTACAGCATAATTTGAAATCAGAAAGTGACAATTAATGCAAAAACATGTAATATCTATGCATCTAATAATAGCATCTCTAACGCTAAAGTTTCTTCTTTGTTGTAGAAGCTTTTTCTTTCCCATAGGTGCACAACACGCACGGAAATTTCAGCGGTGATCATATCTGCTTGCAAATGGCGTAGGGCGACGGGAGTGCAGTTGATGGCCATATCGGAGTTCTTAAACTTTTTCTTGTTTTTTTTTTTTTTGTAAATTATGAACGATAGAGATGGATGGAGATGACTGTGTTGAATGTGAATTTATAGTGATTTAGATAGGGTATTTTGAGAACTAATTAGCTATATTTTGGGGAAAAAGATTGACATAGGTCAAAGGAAATGGAAAAAGATACTATATATCCAAAAGAAACCTACGTTGGTTTAATGATGTTGACTTATTTCATTCCTTATTCCACTCAACTAAATTACCATTACTTAGTAATATTTATTTATTTCCTTATTTTTATTCATTCTGTTGGTCATATTCCACTCCACTAATTTAGGAATTAGGAATTAGTTACTTATTGTGTTGACTTTGCAATCAATCAAATCATGAGCATACGTTTACAGAATTTTGCTCTTTTTATTTATTTATTTATTATTTTTTACGTTAATTAATTGTTTTTAGTAGAATTGTTGTCAAACTGCCACGTAGGATTGCTCTAGGTAATTGTGATGCCATGTCAGCCGATTTGGCTTCTGCATTAGAGAAGTAAATGATTCCAATGAGACAATAGCAAAATAAAAGTGACCGACTAAAAAAAATGGATAATGCACATTTTTTCTTATTATTCTTATTATTATATATTATTATATTTTCTTTTATTTTAAATTAAAGTATTAAAAATAATATTTAAAATATTTGGGGTATTATACTAAGGGAACTAATGCTAAGTGTGCTAGGAGGAGATATTCTTGGAAAAGCTTGAAGTGGATGGAGAATGTAAGAGATGATATGAATATGGGCTTGGAAGGTGGTGAGCTCAAAGATAAAGGATGATTTTCTTGAAGAAGTGCGTGTCCAACAAGACTTTAAAATTACGCTTTTCGGGAGGCAACTCGTGTTTATTTAAGTTTTAAAGACAATTTATTTATTATTGGACAATTTACCGCTTTTGGACAATTTGGTTTTGGTTGCAATAGTTAAGACAATAAGACTTTTAGCTTGTTATAGTTTTTGTAGTAGCTTGTTCTTTGTAGGTATTTTGGTGCATGGGGACCTTGCCCCTATTTTCAAGCTAGCTTGGAGGAGCTTCTACGTGGTTGTATTCTTTCTTTCCCACTTTTTTCCGCTTGTGTCATCCCCACCTCCCCTTGTTGTGTGTCCTTCTTTGTTTTACACATTGAGGATAATGTGTTGTTCTAGCTTGGGGGGAGGGATTTAGTGTGTCTACTTTATTGCTTTCATAATCATGAAAATCCAAAATTTTTGAACAATTTGAAAATTTTCATAAAACGCTTCATGTTGTATCTACCCATGTATCCTTTGCATAATGTTATTCCTCATTGCATTTCCCTTATTATAGATTTCTAAGCTAATGAATGATGCTTTATTGACGAGTTTTGCATTTATGGAGATGTTTTTGATATAGTTGGTGTGGAATGGACCATGGACAAACTAGACTTGATCTTGACTCGGCAAGCTACATACTTGGTAAGGTAGAGCCTCCAATGGCCGGTGCATCTATACCCGGTCCCATCTAGATGTGTGCAGTTTTTACTCTTGGTGTGCGTTAAATCTAAACGTGCAGGTATGGTCCTTGTTCTATTTTGTATGAGTTTTGCTATCATGATTGTATTTAGAAGCCATTCACTTGATTGCTTACAAATATTGCCCAAAAATTACCCCTTTTCTAGCTACATATAACATGGTCTAACTTTGTTGAGCTAGTGACTTTCTACTTATGTTTGGCTGCTATTATTTTTGGGATTTGATAGACTTTGTCATAATTGTAAGCATTGTTGTCACGGGATTGTTAATTCTCGTGTTCTTGGTGAATGTGGATTTGAAAGAAAGTGAGAGATTTGAAAAGAATTGAGAAGAGTTGAAAAATGAATAAAAAATAAAAATCGGAAAGAAGCTTGAAAGAAAATGAGAAAGATGATGAAAAAGACGAGACGAATGTGAGTTGATTCCATATGTGAAATGTGTTGCTTTGGGAAGTAGTATCTTGTGTTGTAATGCAAAATGAGCCAATATGTTGCTTTTGGCTCTAGTTCTTATTGCTTGGGAAAGGTTGAGGTTAGAATAAGCATCATTGCACATTTGGTTGGTTGCTAGCTTGACATTAGCTCCATATGACCATAAACATTTGTCCACCTTCTTACCCATCTCCCCTAGCCTTCTTCTTTGTCTTCTTGGCTTCTTTTCTAGCTTGTGCATTTTGATCATGATTGACATTATCTTTTTGACTTGGAATGTCTACCATACTAGATTGCAGGTGCACACTCTTGAGTCGTAGATAGGAGAGTGTCTCATTCACATAAAACTGTCATGTTCATATCATGAGTGTGAGTGAATATCGTGAGGAGTCCAATGTCATATAAGATCATGCAAGAATTGAAATGTCCATGTGAAGTCCTTCGTGCTACGTCATCATGTAAATCTCATCCATGTTTTGCATTTCCCTATGCCCATGTTGTTTCGGGATTCGATTCATTGTGGTTTCTAAGCTACTTGACGGTAATGCATTTGGATGAATTGGGTGTTGCTCGTGCCCTTGTCTTTGTCATGCTGTGTGCTTGCTTGACGACAAGTAAGAGTTTAGCTTGGAGGAGTTTAATAGGCTTATTTTTTTATATATATATATATATATATATATATATATATATATATATATATATATATATATATATATATATATATATATAGATTTAGGATTTTAGGATTATATATAGATTTAGGATCATGTGAAAACCATCAAGATAATGAGAACCATGAGAACCACTTACAACTCTTGGACGATTGAGATCGTTGCTCTCAATAACTTCCCGAAATTTCCAAAATTATCAGACCCCCCAAACCCTCCAAATTAACTCACTTTCACAATTCATCTATCTCTCTCATCTCTCTGCGATCGTCCTCTCCAATCACCCTCTCCGGTCATCTTATTTTCGACTCCTCTCAAACCGCTTCTCAAATTAGGATTGAATTCATCGATCACCACCATTTTCGCTTCTTCCACCGCACATTTCCGCGGATTCAGATAATGGCGATTATACTCCATAATTTCCCTAATTTGTTCATTCATGTTTTTTGAGATTCATCAATTTGTGTCCTGCAATTAACCCTAATTTCCAGTTTCCCCTATTTCTTTTTTATTCCCCAATTTTACGATTTTAATGATATAAGTTAGGGTTGCATTCTTGATTTGTTCTACTTTATGTTGTTTTTCTTCTTTCAAATGTCATTTGATTTTTACTTGCATTCCTCGGTAATTACTTGCCATAAGCTGTGTTTTGGACTTCCACACAATCAAATTAAAATTTATAGCTATATATATTATCAACTGGTTTAAATAGTGATTTGGAAATCATTTTTACGATGATTTATATTTCATTCCCTTGGAGATTCATTTCCAAGCTTCTGTTTGCATCATTTATGTTAGAAAAGCATGAATGGTAAGGGTTTAGGCTTAAATCTTATCAGTGCATAGAATAGCCTTGTAGATGCATAAAAAAGCGATATATGTGCATTAAACAACCTTGCACATGCTTGAAATATGTAAAATCTGCATCGTTTCGTCTTTTTGTTTTTTTTTTTTTGTATTTGATCCCCGTTTGAATGACTGCTCGTATTTTTTGTTTTTGATCCCTGGCCGAGTAATAATGGTAAGAGTTTAGGGCGCAATGGCTCTATCAGTGCATAGAGTAGCCTTCTAGATGCATGAAAAAGCGATATATGTGTGTTAAACAACCTTGTAAATGCATGAAATATGTAAAAATGTGCGTCGTTTCGTCTTTTTTCTCTTTAATCCCCTTTTGAATGACTTTTCCGGAAAATGGTACCTCGGAGTTGGCTTATTCTACCCTAACCCTTAACCCCTCAAAAGGGTTCACTCTGCCCCTCTAGGGTGTCTTTTGGTTTTGGTCTCAGGGTTAGCTAATCCTACCCTAAACCCTTTTTTCGCATACTTAAGGACACTATTCTCACAAATTTAATCTCGTTCCCATCATAAGGGAAAGGGTTTAGGGTTGGAGTAGGGGGCTCCGCGGTAGAGGGCCGCCTAATCCAACCCTAAACCCTTTCCCATAATAAATTTTAGGACACTATTCCCCTAGTTTTAATCCCTTCCCTTAAATAGGGTTCACTCTTTCCCATTAGGGTTGTCTATTTGTATTTCTACCATTCAAATGAAAATAAGAGAAAGGGTTTAGGGTTGTATTAGGCGGGTCCGCGTAGCGGTCTGCCTAATCCAACCCTAAACCCCACACTATTGCCCTAGTTTTAATCCCATCCAATGAAATAAGGTTATATGTGCATGAAATAAGGTCATATGTGCGTGAAATAAGGTTACGTATCCATGAAATAAGGTTACGTATGCATGAAATAAGGTTCTATATGCATGAATAAGGCTATATATGCATTCAAAAGTTCTCACTTCCCATCAGTTGGTTATATTACGAAACTAATTACTGTTGGTTAAAGGCATTAATTTCCGTTAATTTTAAGTTTAACTCGTTCCGCTAATAAGGAAAAGGGTTTAGGGTTTGATTAGGAGGTTTAGCGTAGCAATTAGCCGCCTAAGCCAACCCTAAACCTCTTCCCATCCTAAAAGAATGGCAAGATTTTTGGGTGCAATAGCCTTATCAATGCATAAAGTAGCCTTGTAGATGCATGAAAAAACAATATATGTGCATAAAACAACCATGTACATGCATGAAATAAGTGATATGTGTGCATGAAATAAGGTTACACGTGCATGAAATAAGGTTATATGTGCATGAAATAAGATTCTGTGTGCATAAAATAAGGTTCTATGTGCATGAAATAAGGTTATATGTGCCTTAAAAAGAGTAAAAGAAGGTATAACACATATTTCATGCATGCACTTGAAATGTAAGCACTTGTTTTGACCAAATACAATCTGAATCTAGAAAGACATGAAGTCATGAACTACCATGAAGTACACACTCATACTCTTTGTTGCAGAATATGTTAAATTAGATGGCTACTGGTATCTAGCTTTATAACCACAGCTTGGAAAATTTACACTCTAGTACGTTCAGGTTCGGGCTAATTATACTTCTATACCTCGAGATTCCAAAAAAGTCTTCTCTAGTAGTAATGTAGTATGGTGGGTTATACCTCGCTATGACCGACGTTATAATGTAATTAAAGTAAATTTTCCTCCTATAATTTCTGTTAAAATTCCCTTAATCACCAAAGTGAAAACTACTCAAGCCCTTCGGACATCGCAATGAAAAATTTGTAGATCACAAGAGTTTTACTTTGTGAAACCTTATGCCAAAAGTAATGGAATGAGCTTAGTTTGCAGTAGACGAATGTTTCTGACCTTTTTTGCTACAACTTGTCTTATTCTCTTTGAGTGTGTGGTTGCTATTCTACAATGAATTTACTATTGTGATACCTGAATTTAGAGAATGCATTAATGATTCAAACAAACATTTCTTTTAAGTTTCTGTTGTACTCCGTATTAACTTGGTAGACTACTATTATGGTGGATGATTGAATTGGTTGTCATTTGTTTCAAGACAAGAAATAAAATTGTTGGCTGAAGTTGATCAGCCAGGAAGTCTAACCGACAATCATGTGTCTCATTTAAGCTTTGTGCTCTCACGAAAGGCAGCTAGGTTGGTTAGTCTACATGCAAGGCTAGCTAGATTCCAACATCGGCTAAAAGAGCAAGATATTCTTAGTTGGAAAAGGCTTCTTCGCTAAACTGAATTGTGCCTCTTTTAACAAGCTGAATGACCTGACCAACATTGCTCGCAAGTGGGTTTGCGTGTCTAAGCTTTTGTGGTCTGTGTGATCTTTTTGTGGAATTATATTCTTGTAGTCAATTGTACTTGTTACGATGGCGTCCTTTATTCAGCACGTCAGCTAGGTTGGTGTATGGTTGATTGAAATTTTTTTAGGGTGGCACTGCTTCTCAGGATATGTTTTAGAAAAGGAGCATAAGAAATGTCATCTTCATTATGTTTGTATTTTTAGTTCATCTATTGTTTCATGTAATGAATTTGGATCACATTGTTAGTGAATTTATTGATTGAACATCCCAGTTGACGGATTCTGACCTTATGATTTGTTCTCCGTCCCAAAAGTTCATGGAAAATTCGAACAGCCTTTTCTATAGAGGGGTTGTTACCTTTAGCATATCATATCTGAATGGCATTCATAATTGTTTTAGGGTAATGAAAAGGGGTTGTTGCCTCAGGCATATCCGAATGGTCAGGATTTAAGTTGAAGATCGAGCAATGAATTAAGGATCACGATTTTGGTCGTCTTGCGCTTTTATGTTATTTTTAGGCCGAGTGACAAATCTCATGCTAGCATATCAGTATATTCTTTTCGGTTTCTCGACATTTGAATTCATGAAAAGTTACTTTACCACCAACAAAATCTCTTTTATAATCGTTTTCTTTTGACATCGAAAAAATCTATTTAAAAACCAAAAATTGATGGGAAAATGTGAATTGCATCACAAAATAACATAAATACTTCGTTGTCTCCGTATGTATTGTAGATTTGTAGGAGAAATCAGGGCTTTAAAACCAAAGAAAAAAGCGAGATCAAAAATTCAAACTCACTAGTCTACACAATACCGAGAAAAACCGCTTCAGCAAAAGAGACCAAAAAAATCTTTAACTTGCTGCATTTCAGAGACAACAATGCGTCGACCAACTGGCACAGTACTAGTCCACCAAAAATACTATTACGAATATTTTGCCAGTGATTAAAAGTCAAACTCATACCATGTGAAATGAAACAAAAGCATGATGTCTCAAGTAAAACACATATTGAAAGATCTGAAACAGACATTGATTCTAAGCATCTAATCTTCTTCCTCGGCCTCATTCTCAGCCATGTTGAAGTACCTTAGCTCATACACATTATAGTCCTTGTTGGCAGCTATGACACGAAACCAATCCCTGACATTGTACTTCTTCAAATACTACTTGCTCAAGTACTTTAAGTACATGAAAACCAACACCATGACAGCTGGTAAATATGCAAGTAGAATGATACACACTTTAAAAAAATTCCCAATAAGAACAGCCAGTAAAACCGAAATCTACGAGTAAATAGATCGCAATACCCTCGCTAATTTGAAGTCGAAATCTATTCAAACATATCAAAAAGGGATGATTAGATCACATATTAAACATGAGAAAACAGAGAATCTAATATCCAAATGACCCCAACAAACAAAACAGAACGGCAAGAGGCTCGATTAAGTTCAAAACCAGATTAGAAGTCTTGTACCAAGAATTTAATGGAGGAGCCACAGATGACCAGGGATGATTGGATCACATATTAAACCACAAACCCTCCTTGAACCAGCACTAAACTCATCATTATTGAGACAAGGGATACACTGTATAACAACAAGTCTAGGATTCAAAGGTTAGTAAATATAACACACATTAAACTACCAAAAAAGAACACAAATGAAAAGCGACCCGTATAGTGCCATGTTACTCCGACACTTCACTTTGGTGACATATCACATGTCTGACACTTGAAGTTTCGGACATGACATGACACTTCGACCCTTAATTTTAGACAAAAAAATTGAACACTTGGCGTAAAATAAACATATCCAACACTCCAACATGGTTGTCGGACACTTGACGCCGAGTCTGAGTAACACAGAGTGCGAAGAAACCAATAAAGATTCAGAAATGAAGATACCAGATTCATACAACACTAGCATCAAATATTGCGAATTCTAGCTGAAGATTCTTCCTGCATTGGTGAGACGTTAAACCGGAAATTTGGAAGTTGCAGAATAATTTATGTGGCTCTACGCAAAATATGAAAAGGAGAAATGATGCACGTAACTAATGCTTTGACGATAATAAAGATTATGTAATTCACGAAATTCAGTCGCTGATTACACGATTTCAACCAATTTAGATAACGTATAAATTTCCCCATCCCTAATTTTCGAGTTACCACAATCTAAGTCATGAAACCGTAATTTAACAAACATAATTCATTTTTACGACTTTAAACAAATAATCAAACCCTAAATTCAACTAATTTAATCGGCAATTCAAAAAATTAAAAGACATAAAGACTTAAACCCTAATTTCACAAACATTAATCATCAATATCAAAATTTTACGTCGTCGAAGCATCAGGATCCATTGATTGTCGACGATTGAATGTATAAGGCTGAGTTAGTGATGTCGAAGGCTTTGATAGTTGATGAGAGAGAAAGAAAGATGAGAGATAAAGGACAATTGGAAAATGAGATCTGAATGTTTGGGGTGCGTCGAAGGATTTGGAGTTTGGTTGAGTTAATCTCAACCTTCAGTAATATTATTAGATATAAGGGATGTGAGTGGTTCTCATAGTTCTCATATATATATATATATATATATATATATATATATATATATATATATATATATATATATATATATAGGCAAGATCCGGTGAGTTTGCCACTTTTCGTGAGTTTCCCCCGCATATATAAGCAAATGAGTTGACAAAACCCAATTATCAAATTTTGCGACGTCATTAATCTCCTGTTGTTTCTCTCTCTTTCTCCCCCTTTCTCTCTCTACTTTTGATCAAAACACTCTGTTTCTTTGATTAATTTTTGATCAACAAAATCACGCAACAAAAACAAAATTCATGATCAACAAATTCATCAATCTTCAAATTTTTTGTGTGAATCCATAATTTTACAAACAATTCATTCACTATTTTGATTTTCTCAATTGAAACTATCAATTTGTTCATCAATTTTTCTTCAGAAACCCTAATTCTTCAAATTCGTCCGAAGGTATTGATTTTTCTTCCGATTTCTTATTTAATAATCGAATAACTACAGTAATTGAATCAAATAACAACTTCTGACTTGATTTACGTGTTTTTTCCATAATTTTCAGCTTTAACGATGCTGAATTCAGACGAGCAAACTCTTACTCTGCTTGATAATGTTGCTGATAATCAAATAACGATGAATTCAGGTATAAATTTGTGACATAATGCTGATATAATAACTGTTGTTATTAGGTTGATAAGTTTTTTGTTAAAATTACTGATTGCATGTAGATTGTTTTCATATTGTTACTCATTTTGTCGTTATAATAACAACTACATAATATCACAGTAATTGCATGTAGCTTTTCATTCATGATATCATTCAATATCTAGTATTTGAATAACTGGATTACAATAATACAATAACTGACATACAGTATTAAAATAACTTTGTTATTACATTAAAATAACTGTGATGCATTGTGCTGGACTAGGCTACCAATCTCAATAGAAAAACCTCCCCCTCTCTGATAGAATAATTGGATTTGTATAATACAATAACTGCATTATAACGTTAAAAGAACTGTTGTACCAGAAATTGTTTTTTCATAATAAATACTATTTTATAGGATCTGACAAAAAAATCCTTACAATAACTGCTCTTTAAAAATGAAATAACTTTAATATTACATTAAAATAACTGTGTGTGAATTGTGCTGGACTAGGCTACCAATCTCAATAGAAAAACCTTCCCCTCTCTGATAGAATAATTGGATTTGTATAATACAATAACTGCATTATAACGTTAAAAGAACTGTTGTAGCATAAATTGTTTTTTTCATAATAAATACTATTTTATAGGATCTGACAAAAAAAACCTTACAATAACTGCTCTTTAATAATGAAATAACTTTAATATTACATTAAAATAACTGTGTGTGCATTGTGGTAAACTAGGCTACCAATCTCACTAAAACCCTCCCCTCTCTGATAGAATAATTGGATTTGTATAATACAATAACTACATTATAACGTTAAAATAACTGTTGTAGAAGAAATTATTTTTTTTCATAATAAATACTATTTTATAGGATCTGACAAAAGAATCCTTACAATAACTACTCTTTAATAATGAAATAACTTTAATACTACATTAAAATAACTGTGTGTGCATTGTGGTGGACTAGGCTACCAATTTCACTAAAATCCTCCCCTCTCTGATAGAATAATTAGATTTGTATGATACAACTGCATTAAAACATTAAAATAACTGTTGTAGCAGAGATTGTATTGTTTTGTTTTGTGTAGAATCTAAGATATTGAAATTAATAATACCATAACAGTTCTCCTGTTTAAATGTTTCCAGGCATTGAATTAATACTACCAATGCAACAACTTTGTCTACACCTACTGTTGCATCTGAAACAGGAGAAAATACTATCCATAATCTGGGATTGAGATATACTCCAGGTGGCAGTGAGGAGTGGATTAGGATGGTAGAAAATGGTTTCAAGCCTGCTCTGGGGGTTAATGTTTGTAAAGCTGGAGTAGGCAATAGTGTTTTACAATTTATATGTTGTGGCTTGTGGTTTGATACCAAGAAAGTACACACAAACAAGATTCTGTGATGGTTTGATAGACAAAAAATCAATGGTCTACAACAGACATGGATTCAAAGAGGATCGCAAAAAAACTCAAACCTGTTGTTGAATTTGAAAACACATAAGAGAAAAAGAAGAGGAAAAGATCTGTAGAGCCAAAGAAAACAAAAATAACAAGATTTGGTTGCAGGGCAAAAATACGGTTTTGTGCTGTATTCAATGACCTTAAGGAGCTAATAGGGTATGCCATTGATACGTTTTATGAAGGTCATAATCTCAGACTCCGCTCACTCAAAGAACGGGAATTCAAGAAAAACTTAAGAACACTTAACCTTTACATTAAGCAGACAATTGTTAACAATTGTAAACTCAACATCGGGGCTACCAAGACATTTAGAATTCTGGTGGAACAATCAAATGGGTATGCAAACATTGGTGCATCTCTCACAGAATTCAAGAACTTCAAAAGAAATATTAAATGTTATATAGGTGACAAGGATGCTGACATGATTCTCGATTATCTAAAGGCGTTTTCTGAATCACAAGATGGCTTTTACTATGCTTATCAAGTTGATGAGGATAACTGTTTGGCTAGAATCTTTTGGGAAGATGCACAAGCAAGAATGAATTATTCCTTGTTTTGGGACACCATCACCTTTGATCCTACTTACGGTACTAACAAGTACCACATGGCCTTCACCCCATTCACTGGTGTTCACAACCACAAAAAATCAGTGACTTTTGCTGCTGCACTTGTTGATCATGAGAACGACGGGTCATTCATTTGGGTGTTTAAGAAGTTCCTTGATTGTATGGGCAACAAGGAACCTCAGTGCATTCTTACTGATCAAGATCCGGCAATTAAACTCGGGATGCGTTCTGTATTCAAGAAAGCAAGACATCGCTACTGCATGTGGTATATAATGAAAAAACTTACCGATAAAGTTGAGTCACAGATTTGTAAAGAGACTGACTTTGTTGAGCGGATATGTGCAGTTGTTTGGGATACTGACTTGGGAACCCATTGAGTTTGAAGAAAAATTGACTCAAGTGATTAATGACTTTGAGTTGAATGATAATACTTGGTTGACATACATGTATGGCAAAAGGCACAGATGGATACCTGCTTACTTTAGGGATTTGCCTTTAGGCTGCCTTTTGAAAACTACACAAAGATCAGAGAGTCAAAACAGTTATTTCAAAAGATTTGAGTGCATAGATGACACACTTGTAGAATTTTGGTTGTGTTTTCAGAGTGCAATGGAACAACAACGCTATAATCAGAGATTTCTTGATGCTGCAAGTGACAGCACATTGCCACAGGTTTCTTCTAAGACAGTGATTGAGAAACATGCCTCTAAAATCTACACACATACTGTTTTCTATGAGTTCCAAGAGCAAGTGCAAATGGCTCCCTGTTCGTGTGCCGTTAGGGAGTTTTCTGAGCAAGGAAACATGCACATTATAAATGTTGAAGATGCCTACAGGAAGCATAGAATTTTTCAGGTTATTCAATTTTATAAACATAATTGTCTTTTTACTTTAACATACAATAACTGCGATAAAAGAATACAATAACCGTGTTTTAACATTAAAAAAACTGAAGGGCTTCTACCTTGGTGTTCATTGCTAGTCTGCATAAAATAATTCATGTTGAACTATATAATAACTATGTTTGCCTTTTAAAATAACTACACTGTAATGCAGGTTTCTCACAATAACGAATCAAAGGAAACAACATGTACGTGCAAGATGTTTGAGAGGAAAGGAATCCTTTGTAAACACATTATATGGATTATATCAGGAAAAGGATTGCAAAGCATACCGGAGCAGTACATCAAAACCAGATGGACGAAGAAATCATATAGAAAGCCTTTGTATGGACTGGATGGAAAGTTATTGCAAGACTACGATCCCACTGATTTGAGAAAGTTGGAATTATCAAGGGTATGCTCTGAGTTTTATGCAACAATAAGTGTTCTTAACTCGATGCCCGAAACTCAGATCAAGGAGCTAAGTTTGATGCTTTTACAATTCCGAGAGAAAATAAATCCAACAAAAGAGAGCTTGACAAAGGAACAAGAAATGGAAATGCTCTTAGGCTGTTCAGCAAAATCAAATATTACTGTTCTTCCGCCAAAGATTGCAAAAAACAAAGGAAGCGGCAAGAGAATGAAATCAAACAAGGATAAGGCAATTGAGAAGGCGACCAAATCGAAGAGGCTATGTAATAATTGCAAACAAATGGGACACCATGACAAGAGAAACTGTCCTAATCCGTTTGTTGAGCATGCTTTGGAGGAAGAAGATGAAGAGGAAAATTAAATGGAGGATGAAGATGAAGAAGAAGAATGAAAAATGCATTACGCTTTAAAATAATCAAGATTACGCTTTAAAATAATCCATATTATACTTTACAATAACCGCATGATTGCAAATAATTGTGTTAGACTTTTTACAAATAATCAAGGGTATACTTTACAATAATTGTGTTAGACTTTTACAATAATCAAAATTATGTTTTACATTAATTGATGTTGAATTTTTTTGCAATTGTTCTGATTTTGTTCATTTAATAATACCTTGCGCTATTACAATAATCATGTGAAAACTTTACAATAATCACAGTTATGCTTTACAATAATTGATGTTGAATTTATTTGCAATTGTTCTGATTTTGTTCATTTAATACCTTGCGCTATTACAATAATCATGTGAAAGCTTTACAATAATCAGGGTTATGCTTTACAATAACCACAATTTATAAAAACTATAATTTACAATAATTGATGTACCAAAATTCCATAAAAATATAGTACCAAAATTATATAAAATATAGTATGTTTGTTTACATGATTCTTGTAAACAAACATACTATATTTATGTGAATGTTTTAAAATCATCTATGCTTTACAGTAATTGATGATAAATTTATTTGCAATTGTTCTGATTTTTTTCCATAAATATATTAATTTGATAATGCTTTACAGTAATTGATAATGCTTTAAACTTGCCAATTTGTTACAATAATCAAATATATGCTTTAAAATAATTGGGGAAGAGCTTTACAATAATCAGCTACATGAGAGCTTTAAAATAATCAGAGATATGCTTTAAAATAATTGGGCAAAATTTTTACAATAATCAGCTACATGAGAGCTTTAAAATAATTGCATTTGATCATTTGAATAACTGTCTGGAATTATTACAATAACAGCTTATAGGCATTACAAAAACACTATCTGAAAAAAATTGTTCAATCAATCAATAACGGCTATCTAAACATTAGATTATCCGACAAATCCATCTAGAATTGTTCACTAAATCCATCTAGAATCAATCAATTGTTCTTTTATGTTTTTCGCCGAGAAGAACCTTTAACGGCTGCTGTTTTAACCCTTTTCGTCGCCATTCTTCGATCTTTTAAAAGATCTTTCTCTACTTCCAATATACTCCCCCTCAAAATTTTCACTTGTTCCAAAAGAGACGCTCTTGAATCGTTGGCATCTGACATCAACAAAATAGCCACCATCTCAAGACATATAGGAATCCTATCAACTCTCTTCTTAACCGAATACAATCCCTTCTCGTGCTTCCCTTCATATGTGAACATGTGAAACATGGTGAAAAATCCCGATTCCTTATCAGACTTGACATTCTCTTTCCATTCAAAATCAACATTCACGAATGTAAATGTGTTAATGAGAACTCCTTCTTTTGCTGTTTTCCTTGTATCCAAAAAGTCAGAAAAACAATCAACCTACAACATGTACAAACAAAAAAAAGAATTAGAAAGCATGAGTATACAATAACAGGTTTAAAACAATACAATAACTTTGTTACAGCAATACAATAATTCTGACTAAAAATAGAATTTGTATATGATCAGGAGTTAGAAAAACGTACTGCAATCTTTGCAAGTCTGTAAAAATTGGATTTTTCCCAATCTTTATGCGACGTATGGTCCAGCACGTCAACCGTCTTGTTCATAAAGTTCACACAAACACAAAAGTAGTACTTCTCTAAAGACACTGGGATGGAGACAAGGTCCACATCGATCTCAGAGTTTACAACATTTTCACCTAAAAAATAGGACCAAAACCGCACAACCTTGTCTTTCTGGTTGTCAGTTACAGCATCACTATCCCCTCCTTGCTCCAGTATGTCTTCAAATATTCCCTATAAATAGCATAAAAGTGTGAAGAAAATTGAAGATAAATGATTAAACATTTTACAGTAATTGCACAATGAAAAACAGATCATACCATATGTTGTGTCCCAAGGAACATCATCACTGGCGCTTCTTTCTCTTTAACCTCCATGAAATTCAAGACAACTGACCAGGCAGCTATTATGCGCAACTCAGTGTAATTTTCGAACTTTGTAGAAAGAATATTAGACCTATCCAAGATAGCATTGCCCGCAGAAAACAAAAGTTCACTGCAAAGGAGTAAAAAAAAGCTTAGTAATATTTTAAAACAATATAAAAAAAAAACTACCAGCTACAATAACTGAGTTTTTCATAATACAATAACTATGTTAATGTAATACAATAATCGATTATTGTATTACATTAGCATAGTTATTGTATTATAAAAACTCAGTTATTGTAATTTATAAAAATGATAGAATAATTGAACTTGTAGAATACAATAACTGCAATACAGTATTAGAATAATCACACAAACTTGTTTCTCATTGAGTTTGGAGAAAAAAGAACATACTCATTTGCAAGATTGTAATCATCCAAGAAACAATAATCAACAACTTGTTTCTTCTTGCTTGGCATAGCACGTGTATATCTGCTGTTAGCCCTCATAACTTTTGAAACAACAACAAGATTTGTATCTGCCTTGCCACAATTTATTGAGCAGCCAAGACCATCAGAGTTCGGTCTACAACCTCGGCCTGATCTAATCATCCCAGCGCTCATAGGTGTATCAGGCATACTCTTTTTCCCAGGCCCCGGAGTACCTACACCATCATCCAGTTCCTCTGCCATAACCCTAGCAGCTTCCAAATCATCTGCTTCAGCCCTTGCCGCTTCTAACTCAGCTAGCGTACGCTTCTCAAGCAAAACAGGCAGCAAAGATGCCTTTGCCTTTGTAAAATCATCAACCAAATCCAACAACTGTTTCCTAATTTTGTTGATATCGGCTAAAACCAAGATGGCAGCTATCTCAGCTCTATATATGATCCTTTTCAATGGGTTATGCAACTCTGATGTGAACAACTTCCCAACATAAAACATCATATGAATCATGACAAAAACACCACAATCCAAATTCTGGGACCCTTCCGATTTCCACCCAAAAGCCACATTTACAAATTTGAAATTGCAGACCTCACTGCCTCTTTCAAAACCTTTCTCGACAAGAAAACTACCAAATATTTAAACCTGGTTACATTTTTAAATCAAAATTCATCACTCAAGAACAAAAAACATAACTAAAATAAGTACATGAAAACAAAAACTTATAATAAGGTACATACAATAGAGTTGGTAGCCAACACCCAGATACTATCTTCAAAATCATCATATACACGATTGTCAAGATAGTCCACAGTCTTCCCCACAAAATTAACAACAACACAGAAAAAATGATCTCCAAAATGAACAGGGATAAAAACTTGGCATGATAAAACAGGCATACATAAACCTTTGCTATTCTCAACGATAAAATAATCAACATAAGAAAGAAAGAAGAGAAAGGATTGGAAAAATTACCAAATCGGCACCAATGTCAAGAGAACCTTGGTTGTTCTCAATGACAGTGTCCCAAGCATTACAAATTTCCTTTCTGTATAAATCTTTCTCATCATCAGCAGCTTTGATAAGGTTAAACAAAGAAACCTATGAAAAATATTACCACACTATAAGAGAAAATGAAGTATTACAATTGAAAAAACATGGTTAACTGAATACAATAATTACTATTCTACTTTACAATAACTATCATTACACAATACAATAACCTCTATAAAATTTAAAATAATAAATCACAAAAATAAAAACACAATAACAGCTTCATTATAATACAATAACCACACTAATATATTGAAATAATAAAAATAAAATAACAAAAACTGAAGAATAGGAAAACTTGTTTAGCTGAATAAAATAATAGCTAACATGCTTTACAATAATCAAGTAACTAAAATAGAATAACTGTTATAACCATTATAAATTTACTGATACAGAAATATATAAAAAAAATTTCACATACCGAATGACTTGTACAAAAAAAACTTCTTGTGGGGGATAACCCTTTCCCAGCCTTGACCAGCATGTCATTAAGTAAAAATGACCAGCAATCAATCATGTTCGATGTATTCATAGTCTTAGGAGACAGTGAAATAATGTCATCTCGAGTTAACATGTTGTGAAATGAAAACACAACCAAATCCTCCCTGCCACATTGAAACAAATTATATAGTAAAAACAAAAACACAAACAACAATAAAAGCTTTTAAAAAATAGATATAATAGCAAAAAAAAAAAAAAAAAAAAAGAGAGAGAGGAAACGAAAAACATATAATGCTTACCCAATTCGTAGGTCATGATCGTGCAGAAAACACTAATCAAGTACAGTCTTCCTCCGCATTAAAATAGGAGCAAAAAGCTCCTTGTACTCGCACAAAAAAAACAGACACTACAACTGCATCAGGATCGGGTGATTCACAATCTAAATCACACCTTATACCACAATTCCCAAAAAACGTATGCTCAGGCATAACGTCTGAATGCAGCAGGTAAGCATTTATAACAGAACTATCTTGCATTCTAGCCCCAAGAAAAGCCTCGTTGACAACTTTGTTAACAACGTCATCCACACTACTCAAGTGCACAGCTTCATTCTCAACATCAATATTATCAATGCCGTCATTAGTTGGCACCTCCTCATTCGGTTTCTCAACCGCTACATCAGGGATCTTATTTTTACCTTTCTCCCGAGAATAAACCACCTTATATTTTTCTGGATCATACGCTAAACCCCCATTCCTTTCATCTTTCCCCCTTTCATGCTCCTTGCAAAAACTTTCATACAACGGCAGTTTACTTCCCGCCTGTTTCATTTCCTCAGCTTTTTCACAAATAAAATTGAAATATTTAGCGAACAAAGAATCATCGTCACTAATGAAAGCAGGAGTCAAAGAAACTGAAGTGGTTGTAGAAGAATCTTCAACTGTTGAAGAACCACACTCCTTTCCTATCGCTTCCTTCCGTTGCGTGTACAAATGGAGAAATATCTCAACATCCCTCTTCATCATCAAAAAATGTGCTTGGGAAACCTAAGCAAAACAAAAAGAATAAAAGAATAATTATACTAAGGGGTTGTTTGGTTGCTTTTTAAATTCATGGGAATTGGAAAATCATGGGAAGTAGCTAAATGAAGTCTTGTTTGGTTGCCCAATTCATGGGAAATGGAACTTCCTATGGAACTTCAATTCCTACATGATGTAGGAAGTCACTTACCTAGGCCCCCCTAGGTAAGTGGAAATTCCCACATGAATTAAAGTTCCCACATCCAACCAAACAACATTTATACAATTCACATGATTTTCAAGTTCATATGAATTTAATCTTCCCGGGAATTCTATCTTCCTATGTTGAACCAAACGACTCCTAAGTCTTTACAATAATTATACTAAGTCATTACAATAATTGAAAAAAATAATTGCTGCAAAGCTTTAAAATAACTACACTACACCTTTACAATAACTACAAAAATGATGGGAAGAATGATTCGAACTTACATCAGTAGCCTTTGCTTGAATACCATCACCAGTATCAAAACAGTCAGGCAGTTCCAGATACTTTTTCCCGGGTTCAGGTTATCAACAACGACTGCACATAACTCAGCAGCTTTTGCTTCTCTTAAGCGTTTGCAGACAGGATAGACACCATTGACATATTCCCCATTCCCTAACGAACCAGAATTGAGCTCTAAAGTACCCCTACAAATAAAAGACTTCTCATCCCAGTGCTTGATAAGAGGAGTCTCAGAAGACATTGTATATTCCTTAAAACGTATACGATGGAAGTATGCCACCATAACAACAAGTATGCAACCACGCAAAGTAGACAACCCAGTTCTACACCGCTCAACACCTTCGACTAATTTATCAAACACATACCCACACCAATCCAAATGGTGGATACGTGAAAAATCTTGCACCGCTTTAAGAATTAAAAAGTCAATTCCATAATTTGAAGGGGGAGCAAGGACAATGGACATAACATAAAGCACAAACAGCCTCCGAAATTCATCTCCCCCATCATCCCCCATAGCATTAATTGCATTATAAATAGCAGGGATAGTAACATAATTTGTCCCTTCTACATTAAACTTCTTCCGGAACTCAGCTTTCAACGTTTCTTGTGAAGACAATAAACTATGTCCAGTGTAAACAACCTCAACCTTATCACCACTATTTGGCAATCTAAAAACATCATACACATCATCTTTTGACAGAAAAAATTTGACATCTCTTGCTTGAAAAATATGAGCAGTTGCATTAAAGTGTTTTATAAACAATGGTATAACGCCCAATGGCAAACTGTTCACTTTAAAATCAAGCAAACCACCAAATCCGATCTCAAAGACAGCCTTTCGCTGATTTGGACCAAGTTGTTGTACCAGATTAACCAAACCATTAGGACGACAGCTCACTTTAATGTTTGCAGCACTGAAATGGAAAATCAAGCAAAATATAAAAAGAGTGACACATCAAAACAAAGGAGAAATAAACAGAAACTCATAACAGGGGGCAAGACACATATACTCACATATTCAATCTTCGAGTTCCAGGAACCTTACTGAGCTTGTTTTTTGGAAAATTTACTTTTGAGCGTTTCAAATCAGCTTTATTACCATCTTCAGGCTCCTTATTACGTTTAGGACCCATTTGTTTTTATCACTGAGCAACAAAATACAAAATTATCAGAATAAACACAAAAAATATGATAACAAGTAATACAATAACTGAGTTTTAATAATACAATAATCAGGATACAGTAATACAATAACTGGACTTGACTAAAATGATAACTAAATAATACTACGTATAGAATAACTAAATTACTATATTACAATAACTATCCCAATACATTACAATAATAAATATCACTATATTACAATAACAACATAAATATATTACATTAACAAACTTTTCATATATATTAAAATAACTGGACTAGACTAAAAGCTGACTTTAAAACACTAACCAAAGATCAATAACTAAAATAATACTCGGTACAATAACTGTAACACCCTCGAATTTCTCATTTTGACATTTATAATTTATTTAACCATTCTATTACTTTATTTTGTACTTCTAAATTATTTAATTTTTTTAATTTTTTTTTTTTTAAACTTGATTTTAACAAAAGCTATATTTTTATAAGCTTATTTATATAAAAATAAATATTTGTAGTCGGATAATATTAATAGCGATAATAATGATAATAATAATATTTCCGTTTAAGTTATAGACATATTTCCGTCTATTATGAAACCGTCACATTTCTCTTGTTAAAACTAGATTACTCGGACCAACCACATTTGGACAACATATATATACACTCACTTATACCCTACACTTAAATAAATAACTTGGTCTCACTCTCACACTCACCAAGTGACCAATCCCAACCCACTTTACCTTTCTCCCTTCTTTTCGAAAAAATCGACAAGCAGCAACAACAATTGCATTATACACAGGAGCCTTAGATTCCATTTTTACGCCACACAAAAACTCAGATTCCGTCTTCATTTCTCGACCAAATTTGCTAATTCTCGTTCCATTAGCTTTCTCTTCTCATTCTCCTTCTTTGTAGGTAAGAAAGAGTCAAACTTTCCTCCTATCCTTTTCTGACCGTGTCCTTTATGGTTCGAAAATCCCGTGCTAATCGTTTCCTTTGTGTCTAGGTGTGCCATTGGACACCCGGAGTAGTTTTGAGCCGGAACCGTGTTCGTGGTAGAGCAAATAAGGTAACGGTGATGGGATTACTCGACATTATGTTGAAATTTATATGTATTTACATGTGGTGTTAATTTTTACAAAACAAAGTTTTTGTCTTGGCGAGTTCATGTGGTGTCCTTTGAGACGGTTTTATTCGAGTTTTACTTATCGATTTTGAGAAAAGTTGGTACCTTTGGATTCTTGGTAAAGTGGGTAATCATGTTGGGTAATTTGTTTGGATGAATACTATCATTTTCATGCTTAAAATTTCGTCTTAAGACGGACACAAAAATGGACATAAAACCGTGAAACAGGGGCTGTGTTGGGGCGTTTTGGACGCGATTTGTGGGTTGAAATGGTTGTTGGTTCGAGTCAATTTGATTGCTCATGTCTTGTGTGCATATACATGAATGAATATAGTCTTTTGTTTGGATGAATTCCACCTTGTAACATGCTTAAAAACTTGTCGTAAGACGGCCTCATAAGTTGCTAGAAAAACCATGTTTATATAGGTTGATAATGGACGACTTTTGTGGACTGTTTTTGAGTCGATTCCACGGATGATTTGAACCGAATAGTTGCTTTCCGTCTCATATGTATATCAAAGTATGTAATGGGTTGGTTGTATGTGAGAAATTTCACCCTTTTCATGCTTAAACTTTCGTCTTAAGACGGTCACAAATGAACTTTATAAATCGTGAAAATGAACCTTGTGGGGCAGTTTTCGCGGGCTGTTTTGACAGGCTTCTTTATGCTATATTGAACCACTTTTTTTGCTATTGTCTCAAGTACATGTACATGTTGGGATTGGGTCTTTTGTACGGGTGAAATCTGCCTTGGTTTGGCCTAGGAAACCGTCCTAAGATGGTTGGACAGAGGGGGAAGTAATGTGTTTGTCTGCTTGTATGCTGCGTTTTTGGCCTGTATTGTATCTTCTTTGTCTTTGCTGGTTGTTTGTGCAAGGGCTGCCAGTTTTGGCACAGCCGTGGCAGGTGAGACGGGTGCGGCCAAGGTCGTGGCCTGGTTAAATTTGGTCATGGCTAGGCCGTAGCCTCGTTTGGGTAAATTTTTGACCGTGAAATACATGTATTCGGGTTTAATTTATTTAACTTCCGTCACATGATTTTGCATCCTAAATTATTTATCTACCGTTCATTTATGTATATTTCTCACATTAATCATAAATATGGAATTTACTATTTATACATGTCATATATTATGAAATGTCTTAATTTCCCATAACATGATTTCTAATCCGTTCATTCTTATCTATTAATTATTTTCATGTACGAGTGAATTATTCTATTTGTTTAATTAAATTGGGTCATATCCATGTAAATTTGTCATTTTGCTATACCTTTTGCTTGACTTACATTTACGCTCCCTTGTGCTGTTCTGGCAAGTGCGGGTTTGGTCTACTTGTGCTGTTCTGGCAAGTACGGCTTTTGACCACTTGTGCTGTTCTGGCAAGTGAGTTTTATCTTAGTCTTTCCGCCACTTTCGTCTTCGTTCGGCGATTGGGGTACTCGGTCTCCATTGGTAGTCGAGTCTTGGTGCGTCTTTGTCTTTGGCGCACGTCGAATCGGGATGTACACCCGAGAATCTGCAGATTTAGACTGGGACCATCGTAGTCCTACCCGGGGAAATTATAGTCTAAGAGTGGTAAATGTCTTGCATTAAGGATGGTTGCATATGTCATTTTTACTTGGGATGCGTGTCCATAATTATTTAACGGTTACTCATCTTCTTTTATTCAAATGTCTCACATAATTGGATGAATTTATGTTATGCTAATTTTAGTCACTTTAATTACTTTTATTCAATTGGCAAGTTTTATTCCATTGCATTTATTTATTCACATTGCATACAATTATTTTCTGCCTTGCTTAACTGAGTTCCTTGTTATGTTTATTTTAACATGATGTGGCTGGGAGAACCCCGAGTTACTCCCATTGATTGTGGCTTTCATGTTTACATGAATGACAGGTTTGTGAAGATGCATTTGTGGGGTTTAGACGTGTGAGCTAGCGAGCACCTTGGACTATTAGTCGATTTAGTAGAATTGCTTAGACTCACTTTTTATCATTTGTCATTCGAGGGATATATTTTCCCTCACCTTGACTATCACGTTTGTATAATTTAAATCTTTATTTCCGCATTTTCTATTTATGTTTTAGGTTTTAATGACCCCGCGCTTTAAACTTTAAAATTTTCAAAAAAATTCCTAATCTCTGCTTAAATTTTATTAGTTTTATTTTCCGCTTTATCGCGGGGTATCACAGTTGGTATCAGAGCCTTTGTTGCTCCCGACGCGCACACGTGTACCCCAAACTTAAACTTAAACAACGAATGAGAGATGGGTAGAATTAAGGACCTAAGTTGGTAGTCTCTTTGTGTATGCTTCGTGGTAGGTTTTAACATGTTTGTTGATTGTCAATTATTTTTGAACCCTTGGATCAATGACCGTGAGCTTACCTATGTGGAGATGAAGACTTGGTGCCTAGTCGGAAATCGAAGATTTGTTCAACCTTTGAAGAATGCTTCTTCTTCCTTGAAGATATTCCTCCTTCTTTGTGTACCCTGTCTTATTCTTTACCTCTTGCTGCATATCCTTCTCTCTTTTCTTTTCCTTGGAAGTTAACTTTGTACCCTTCCAACTTGTCCTTTGTTCCTTGCTTGTCCTCCCTTAACGCCTTTTTGATAGTTCTTTTCTTCTGTAGGATGTTAATTTTGGTTGGACAATTTGGCTTTGTGGAGTTTGTTTGTGGTGACCCATAACCCTGGTTTTGACCCTGGTTTCGAGAGGTTGTGATGTTAGAAAGACTTAGGTAGGGTGGTGAGAAATATTTGGTGATTCTTATACCTAGTTCCTTGATAAAGTGAGTATAATTGATTGGTGGATTCTGTGTGTTAAGAGTGAGTTGCCTATGTTACTAAAGTTATAGAACTTGGCTTTGTTGTTTATGTTTGGGATTTGAAAGGTTAGTAGGTTGAGCGTCCTACCTTAGGAGTAAACATGGAATAAAGTTTGTGATTTGAGTTTGGAAAGAGATACCTTTAGGACGTTGATAGCCATACATAGATTGGTGTTGCCTCTTGACAGTTGTTGGGTATGAGTATACCCTTGTTGGTAGTTTTGATCTTGTTTTGTGGAGGTCGTTGTGAATGTTTAGTGATTGGAAATTGTTGAATCACGAGTGTGATGAAATACTTTGTTTCATGGAATAGCTTAGATGTAAAGTGGCGTAAGTTATCTTGAGGAATACTTGGAGGTATTGTGATTGTGAGATTTATTTTATTGGGAAGTTTTTGGAACCGTTTAGGATAATGTTATTTGAGATTTGAGCATCTGGCGTTTCTTTGTTATTTAATTCACTTTCTTCTTTGATCATAAGCGTTACCGATCATAACTCTCTTCCTCGCTTCATCTTGCTCCTCTTTCAAGTTTGATGCTAGTAACCTATAAAGCTCTATCTTGACATCCTTGTTGATTCGACTTTGAACCTTGCCCTGTGAAATTCATCATAGCTCTTTTGATTAGTGAGGTTTGAATCCTCTTGACATACTTGTATTTATGATACCTAAGTTCTTCTCTTTTCGTACAATTTCTAAATATTTCAAACTACCAGTTTTGATTCGTTGTTAAAAGTTCATGTTACTTTTGCAAACTTTACTTATTTTAAAAGGTTCGAAAATGAAAATTTGATTTAGTTCCCTATTTGTTGTTTGGATATAAACTCATTTATCATAATTTTAATTGCTAAACCCGAAATTCCTTTAAATTTTATACAATCCCTGTTAACTTTAATCCATTTAAAATTTCCTGGTGAAAGTTTAATGTTATATTTTCCGGAATTTAACTTCCTTTTGAGTTTAAAGATGAAACCTTTATATCTATTTTGGCTTTTGCAAAAGAAAATTTGAGTGAATTACCTTTTTCTTTTGATTTTAACGTTGATCGGATGTTAGAACTCGTTATTAGAGACGTTTAATAACTTGTTCTACGCTTGTCGGCGAATTGATTTTGTTTTAAATCTGTCTTTGACTTGGAAGGTTAGCGTTCTTGTGTGCACGACAAGAGCAATTTCGTTCCATGAATGAGACCTATACTTTGGAAAACTCTTCATAAATGTTTTGAAAGCATTTTGATTTTCGTTTTATACAAATGATTTGCCTTTTGACCTTATCTTTGATTTGGAATGTGATGTTCTTGAATACGTAACGAGAGCACTTCCGTTCCTTTGATGAGAATCTGGTTCCGTCGGAAAATTTTATTTGAAACTTTTGAAAGAATTTTAATTCTTACGATAAGTAACCTTTTAAATGTTTTGGTTACCGATTCCAAAGTTCCAGTTTTGTTTTATATGACCTTTCATTTCTACTTTCAAGTTTCGAGGACGAAACTTTTTAAAAGGTGGGGTGATTGTAACACCCTCGAATTTCTCATTTTGACATTTATAATTTATTTAACCATTCTATTACTTTATTTTGTACTTCTAAATTATTTAATTTTATTAATTTTTTTTTCCGCTTTATCGCGGGGTGTCACAATAACTGATTTTCTAAATTACAATAACTACCACAAATACATTACAATAACAACATCAATATATTACAATAACAAAAATAATTCCAAACACACACACATTATGTTCATTAGAATGTACAGGAATTCACGACAAAAAGAAAAACCTCAACAAAAGATACAAAAATGAAAAAATGAATTACGAAACCCTAAATTATGCGAAAACAATGAAAAAATATAATTTAACAACAAAAACACAACAAATTAAACTATATACTAAACATAATGAAGAATAAACACATAAAATACAAGAAAATTGATGCGTGTCTTTTATATAAGGTTTCTACCTCATTTTTACACGCATTTTTGTACTTTTTATGTAGCATCTGGCTACAAATACCCCCGAATATTCTACTTTGGTTCGTTTTATGTGATTTGCAGGAATTAACCGAAGAGGAGCTAAATCGAGCCTAATTTGTCCTAATTGTATGCATTCATGGAGAATAAGGAGCCGGAGCTTGGAAATCTAACACTTGGAAGATGCATGGGCTGAGTTCGGGAAGTAGTTCAAGGCCTAACGAACTTAAACAGCTCGATCGAGTGATTTATTGCTTGATCGAATGCTTTTATTTGCCTAAGTTACTCGATCGACCACTTTCGAGTACACACAAGAGGAGCAAAGCAACGAATACTCGATCGAGTAGTTTATTTCTACTCGATCGAGCAGATTGATGCACAGCTGCTCGATCGAGTGAGTTATTTCCACTCGATCGAGTGGTTTACCCTTCTACAGCCTTTGTCCGCCTAATTAATTTATGGGCTTTTGTAATTAGTCCATAGATTAGGTTATAGGATGGATTTTTAGTATAAGACTGGAGGAGTGAACTACGTGACTCCTCTCTCTTTCTACGTTCGTTTACTGTATACCTTGCCACTATTCTTTGGTTTTTGTTCTTCCTTTACACTTTGCTACTCAGATTTGGATTTTGCGATTGGTATTATTATTCTACTTTTACTCTTAATTCTTGATCATTTCTCGAATTCCTTCTTCCCTATATTGTTATCATAATCGCTCTATTTTAATCCTTTAGTTTTATCATTATGTTAAGTCTTAATTATCAATTTGTTATTATCGTTAATTATTTGGTTATGAGTAGCTAATTTCCGTTATGCTAAGACTATAGGGGATCCATAATCATGAGGGAATAGTAATCGATTTATTGGGTAACTGCTGGTATAGTCTTTGTTGGTTAAATGCTACAATTAACTGTATCCGTCTAATTGAGTCGACGCAATTAGACCTTTAATTCTTAGTGATCCTTGACCTGGACCGAAAGGTTGGAAAAGGCGAGACTAGTAGCGAACAATAGGGTATTGCAGTGAGGGCGAAAGTTAAGCTGTTTACGCTTTAGGGTCAATTACGGACCGAAAGGTGTATTCCGCAGTGGGAGACCAAGATAGTCCTGGAAGGCTGTCACTCCTCTTCATATGGTGGTCACCACGGTCCATCGCGCATCGTTGCTAAGGTACTTCAGTCTGGTTTTTACTGGCCTTCTTTGTTTGCTGACGCTAGGTATTTTGTTTCAGCTTGTGATGCGTGCCAACGATCAGGGAACATTTCAAAGAGACATGAGATGCCACAAAATGGCATCTTAAAGGTTGAGGACTTCGATGTCTAGGGCATTGACTGCCAAGGGCCGTTCCCATCCAGTAAAGGTAACAGGTATATCTTAGTGGCTGTAGACTATGTGTCAAAATGGGTTGAGGCAATTGCCTCACCTCATTGTGATGCTAAGACCGTGATAAAGATGTTTAAAAAGATCATATTCCCCCGATTTGGTGTCCCTAGGGTCGTCATTAGTGATGGGGGAATGCATTTTAAAGAAAAGAAACTAACTTCCATCTTTTGTCTAAAGTTGGTGTCCAACACCGGCGTGGTTTGGGGTATCATCCCCAAACTAGTGGTCAGGTAGAGGTCTCTAATCGCGAGTTGAAAGAGATCTTGTCTAAAGTAGTTTCTAAATCACGGAAAGACTGGAGTCTTAAGCTAGATGACACATTATGGGCTTACAGAACTGCCTTTAAGACACCAATTGGTGCATCACCTTATAGGCTTGTTTATGGGAAATCGTGTCACTTACCCGTTGAATTGGAATGTAAGGCCTGGTGGGCAATTCATGAGCTTAATTATGATCCTAAGTTGTGTGGTCAGAATCGTCTTTTGCAGCTAGATGAATTGGAAGAGTTTAGGCTTAATGCCTATGATAACTCGCGCATTTACAAAGAAAAGACGAAGAGATGGCATGACAAGAGAATCTTACCTCGTGAGTTTCATGTTGGGCAAAAGGTGCTGCTATTTAATGCCCGGTTGAGATTATTCCCTGGAAAGCTGAAGTCCAGGTGGAGTGGTCCCTATACGGTGACGGCTGTTACCAAATTTGGATCCGTGGAGCTCGAAGATTCCGAGGGTCATAGATTCAAGGTGAATGGCCAATATGTGAAGCATTACCACGAGGCGAATGAAGCAGACAATCGCGTTGAAGTCCTGCGCTTCGACGAGCTTGACGCGCCAGTTAATTGATGCCAGAAAGGTCGTGCGGGACCTCTTAAACCAGCGCTCTCCGGGAGGCAGCCCGGACTGTTTTATTGTACTTTGGTTAAACATTTTATTTTTCCTTAGCTTTTTGGTGAACCTTATACACTGTTTACGAACTCCCTATGTATTTCCTTGCTTTAAGTGCGTGTCTTGCAGGTCCAACCACTCGATCGAGTGGTTTTTAGTTCGATCGAGTACTTTTTGGGGAAGATTTCACTCGGTCGAGTAATAATTGTCCTCGATCGACCATTTCCAAAATCACGTTCACTCGATCGAGTGGTTTTTCACTCGATCGAGTCCTTCCCTACACCAATTCACTCGATCAAGCTGTTCTAAGTGCTCGATCGAGTAGTTTTGACTCCCAGCTGATGTTTCCCGTCTATAGAACTACTGTTTGACTTTCTTTGACCTCCCATGTTCATGGTCGGTTTGGGGAGGTCCCTCCTTATGACGTTTTGTAAGTTTTCCGACTCCACTCCTCATTTTCTCTTCAATTTGCATTTCTTTCCCCATTTTTGGTACAATGAGGGCATTGTACGGTTTGGTTTGGGGAGGTATGCATCCATATCTATGTCTGCATGTTTTCTTGCATGTTTGCTTGCACGTTTACTTATTTCCGCATGCATTGTTGTTTTAATTAATTTCAAAAAATCATATAAAAAATCATAAAAATTCAAAAAAATTCACGTTTAAATTGAGTCGGAACGTTTGAACACTGACGCTACTTTGAATCTTTATTTGAGCCTTGCATATTCTTGACATTTAGCTGGCATGATTAGGTGCATACTCTACGAGTTTTTGTTTCTCTTTTATCTGAACGAATAGACTTGATTCATTATGTCGGCAAGCTACATTACATTCTGAGGATAGAGCTTTATAAACTGGTGACATTCATGACCGGTTTCATTTAGGATGTGAGTAGTACTCTCTTTAAGGCATGTAACATCAATTTGCATAAGCATGAGTCCAGTCTTCTTAATACCTATATGCATTCAGTCTGTGGATGGTGACACATGTTAGGAGAGGCAGTCCCCTTTATTTCATTCTACCCATGAGCCCCACATAGCCAAATTGCCTTTTTGTCCTATTAACTACTTTCTATAATACTTCCTACCCTAGCTGAGCTAGTGACGAGTAGTTCTTGGAATGTTTCATTGCAATATGGTTATTTTATCTAATTTCAGAAGATGGTGGAAGAATTGAAGGAAAAGAAAAAAAAAGAGGAAGAATGTTGAATTGAAAAAAAAAACTAAAAAAAAAAACGAAACGAAAAAAAAAAAGAATGAAAAAAAAGCGAAAAGAATAAGAAAAGAAGAAAAGAAAAGAAAAATCATGTTGAAAAAAAAAGAAAAAATTGAATAATGATCTTCACTCCCATGTTCTATCTATACTTTATGGGGAGTTGACAAGTATTGGTGTTTAGTGAGTTTAGTGCATAATTTTTGCACCATTTCATCTTGCTATATTGAGTGCGAAGTTGGGATGCAGTCTATATTTGGATCCGTTGTTGCTAGCCTGGCTATTAACCCCACATATCCAAATTCATTTTAGCCTCTTCTTACCCATCATCTCACTTACCCAAATGTAAGTCCTCGGCATGTGTCTTGGTCACTAGTATGGTCGGAATGCATATGTACGGTTGTAGAGACTTTATTCATGTTAACTGCATGCATGCTCTTATAGATCGAGTTAGGTGAGTGTCTCTACTTCTTTCTATCTTTCACATATATACTTACCTTGTGCCTAATTTTGAGTGACGAGCGGCCCGTGAGAGTCCGACATCTTTTGAATCTTGCAAGGTCGACGGTTCAATAAGTTTGAAGCATTGATTTAACTCGTTTGCACTTTTCGTTTGCCATTTTGTCATTTTGTCGCATTAAATTGGTTCTAGTGGATGATTTGTAGCTGATGTGTTGGTCCCGTTCTATTGTTTATTCTTAGTTGCATTCATATTTGCTTGGGGACAAGCAAAGGTTTGGTTTGGGGAGACTTGATGCGTGTCTTTTATATAAGGTTTCTACCTCATTTTTACACGCATTTTTGTACTTTTTATGTAGCATCTGGCTACAAATACCCCCGAATATTCTACTTTGGTTCGTTTTATGTGATTTTCAGGAATTAACCGAAGAGGAGCTAAATCGAGCCTAATTTGTCCCAATAGTATGCATTCATGGAGAATAAGGAGCCGGAGCTTGGAAATCTAACACTTGGAAGATGCATGGGCTGAGTTCGGGAAGTAGTTCAAGGCCTAACGAACTTAAACAGCTCGATCGAGTGATTTATTGCTTGATCGAATGCTTTTATTTGCCTAAGTTACTCGATCGACCACTTTCGAGTACACACAAGAGGAGCAAAGCAAGGAATACTCGATCGAGTAGTTTATTTCTACTCGATCGAGCGATTGATTGATGCAATTGCTCGATCGAGTGAGTTATTTCCACTCGATCGAGTGGTTTACCCTTCTACAGCCTTTGTCCGCCTAATTAATTTATGGGCTTTTGTAATTAGTCCATAGATTAGGTTATAGGATGGATTTTTAGTATAAGACTGGAGGAGTGAACTACGTGACTCCTCTCTCTTCCTACGTTCGTTTACTGTATACCTTGCCACTATTCTTTGGTTTTTGTTCTTCCTTTACACTTTGCTACTCAGATTTGGATTTTGCGATTGGTATTATTATTCTACTTTTACTCTTAATTCTTGATCATTTCTCGAATTCCTTCTTCCCTTTATTGTTATCATAATCGCTCTATTTTAATCCTTTAGTTTTATCATTATATTAAGTCTTAATTATCAATTTGTTATTATCGTTAATTCTTTGGTTATGAGTAGCTAATTTCCATTATGCTAAGACTGTAGGGGATCCATAATCATGAGGGAATAGTAATCGATTTATTGGGTAACTGCTGGTATAGTCTTTGTTGGTTAAATGCTACAATTAACTGTATCCGTCTAATTGAGTCGATGCAATTAGACCTTTAATTCTTAGTGATCCTTGACCTGGACCGAAAGGTTGGAAAAGGCGAGACTAGTAGCGAACAATAGGGTATTGCAGTGAGGGCGAAAGTTAAGCTGTTTACGCTTTAGGGTCAATTAAGGACCGAAAGGTGACGTTCGCTACCCCTTAGACCATATTTGCATTGACCTGAGACCTAGATTACTTGACTAAATGATTATGGTGAACCGTCTGTCTTAGTTATTTCTCCTTATCTGCTTGATTCCTTCCTTTAATTTCCTCTTCCCTATTCTTTTAGTTTAGAATATCACGTTTAAAAACCCCCCAATTGGTTACCTTGACGAACTTAGATTAAGCTGACAATTTCCTACCTCTCTGTGGATTCGACCCGACTTCCCTAGCTATATTAGTTAGAGCCAGTTGGTATTTTTTACAGGTACGCGACAGACGTGTCAAAAATCAAATAGAAAACAAGAAGAGGACAAATGCAAAATCAGCGGAGAAATTTCGTTCAGTTCATTGATTACCTGTTGAGAAGCACGAACGAATTGAGAACAACGATTTATGAGAGAAAACGACGATAATGAAGTAGAAGAACGAACAAATTGAGCACAACAACTGACAACAACGAAGATGAAGAACAACGAACGAAAATGGAGAACGCAGTTGAATTTTGAGAGGCAAAATATGAGAGAGAGAGAGAGAGAGTAGAAACTGACGAGAAAATAGGGGAAAAAAAGAAGTTCAACTGTCTAAAATTTGGTTTATATATGAGATGTAAAATTAAATCTCAGCCACATATCTTATGTTAGATGAATGGTCCAGATTTAGATGGGTAACTCACCAAAAGTGCCCTAACTCATTTGATCCTATTTATATATATATATATATATATATATATATATATATATATATATATATATATATATATATATATATATATATATATATATATATATATATATATATATATATATATTTATATATCTATATAAAATTAAATACTGAAGATTAATACCATCTGTTAGATCTAAGAGATCGAACGTCCTATATTCAACGCGGATCATTAAGGGCAGAATTGACATTTCATTGCACACCTATATAATCCCCAATACATAAATCGTCTTTCATTGTTTATTTATTAATTTTCTCTCTCTAACTCCTCTCATCCCAAAAACTCTCTGATATTCCCTCAATCACTAGTGTTGTACATGATCGGCATTCGGTTCGTCGTTGTTTTCGTCATCTGATTCCATTTTCCATCAATAAAATTTCTTAATTGTTTCCAATTACAATGTCAGGTTTGTTTTTAATTAACTTCCTCTTTCAATTCATTGTTTAATACTTTTTTCATAACTATTCTTGATGCATTTTGAATTTTGTTACTACTCATCCTGATTCCCATGCTTTATTTGTCATTCTCTCTAAATTAGGTTTAATTTGAATCTTATATGATTTATTTGTCTTCTTTCTTATATATTTAGGTTTAATTTGAATCTTTTATTTAATAATTTTTCCCGATCTATTTTCAATTCACCTGTTGTTATGATTTTTTGTTCTCAATCAGTAATTTTGATGAGATTGATTCATACTGTCATGTTATTTGATTGCGATTTTAATTTATTTCACTTTGTTTGAGTTTTTTTGTCATGTAAACCTAATTTACATTAGTAGTATCTTGTTTCAAATCATTTTAAATTTGTGTCATATTGATTTACATCTGTTTTACATTGTTACTTTTTAATGTTAGCTTGTAGTAGTATACATTTAGCCGATTTAGGTTCTAAATTGTTTGAAATCTTATCAATATCACATATTTGCTGCTAAAGTATCACATATTTGATGCTAAAGTATCATATGTTATGTGTTATTGTAAGACAAGCTCATTTTACTTTCTTTTTAGAAGTTATTAGTTGTGTAACTTCTTATGGATTTATTTTTGATGATGATGTGGCTGTATATTATGTCAATTTGTAACTAGTTCTGGAAGATAACCATTTTTACTTGAGTTGAGTTTATTAATATCCAATGACGATTCATTTAAGAAGAATTGGCTTTTAGTTTTTGATCTCAAATTCAAGAATTCACAACGAGTTTTATTGTTGCTGGAGAGTAAAACCATTAGGCATGTAAATGAGGGTCATTACTTTCAAACAATGTCAATAAGAGTTTGTGGATTTGAATAGTTGACATGTTTGTCGTTACTATTTTCATTAGTATTGGTTTAGCTCCACACTTTGCTTCTAATATATGATGGGTAAACTAGTTGAAAATAGTGTCTTGAGATGCTTGTACTCATGATTAATAGCTGTGGTTAGTGAATTGACATCAGTTAGTAGGCATTCTTTTACAAAGTTTTGGTTTGATACTTTCATACTCACCCCCACAATATGACTACTTCTCCGTTATATAGCACTTGTAACTGTTAAGGGTATTATAAAGGTGCTTATTAGTGTTTACTCGAGTATATTGTATTGTTACTGTCATTGTCGACTTGTTCTTTATTTAATAGTCATTGTATGCAAAAGCTTCTATATGAATGCAGGTTCTTTTAATATCACATATGTTGTTGTGGTTATTTATTATGTATTGGATGTACAGAGGACCTAATTCCGGAGAAGATGTTGAAGATCATGGACAACAGATCGAAATAAGATCACTACGATACAAGACCATTACAAATCTTAAGAATAGAGGTAGAGGAAGCAATTTGAATGACAGCTAGATATGCTAGACAAAAAATTGTAATTGGAAGTACATGGATGTAATGCTTGTAGAACTTATTTCATTCATTACTCACTCCTTAATCAGATGTAGGTGAATATTATATCTCAAGATTACAAAAGTAGTTACGGCTAAATAATTTCTTTTGGTTCTGATATAATTCTTGGTAAAGTGTGATATTGTTTCAAATATCACGTGATATTTTACTTTAATGGTTGTGGTGTTGTTTTTCATATAACAAAAGCGGATAGGGATTTAAAAATACTTTTTACTTCAATATTGTTTTGTATATAGTTTGATATTGATTTACATACGGTGTGATATTGTTTCTAATAACTTGTGGTATTTTATTTTACTGGTTGTGATATTGTTTCAGAGTAGCACAAAATTGGAGACTCCTTTTAAAATACTTTTAACCGTGATATTGTTTTGTATGCAGTGTGATATTATATAACAATATCACACAAGGGGTATTGTCTACAATTAAAGTGTGATGGAATGTTATTGTTTCAGAAGAAGGGTGATATTGTTTCAAATGAAGTGTGATATTTTTTTTTTGTAGAAATCAGCTTCTCATTAGAAAAAGAGAATTTCATACAAGGTAGAACCACTAGATGAACAAAATGACCAGTCTAACTAATCATATGCTCTAGTACCTCCTCTAATACACTACTATTAATATTAGCATACAATCGAATAGAAACATAATATTTAATTTGATAGACAACTTGCTCAATTGTGCGAGAAACCCCTCTGAAAAATCGCCAGTTCCGTTCTTGCCATAGACAGTATACTGTGGCAGCCAGACTACACCGAGCCCTTTTTTTCCTCCATCTCTTACCACGATATCTGGACAGTTTAAGCAGCTCCTGATGTAAACAGAAAGGTCTTCTCGTGACCCCAAGCCAGAGCGGGATATTTTGGTACACAGCCCTAGAAAAGGAACATAAGAAGAACAAGTGCGAATGATCCTCAGCTGCAGCCAGGCATAGGTAGCATCTGTTAACAAGGTGCAAACCTCTTCTATTCAAATTATCAATAGTGGCCAGTCCCCTTTGCACTGCCATTCTCACAAGCATATCATGTCTAGGCATGACCACTCCATCCAAAATAGGTTTAGCCCATTGAAGATTAGAGTGTCTCCCATGAAAAACAACATAATGAATGAAGTGTGATATTGTTTACAATAACGTGTGATATTATAATAAAAAAGGCAAATCATGGTAACACTATATCATTGATTCTGAGGTTTTATGATCTTGTTAACCAAAAATTGAGAAAAAATACAAAATTGTTGCCATTTAAAATTACATCTAAGCATAAAACAATTTGCATATGTGAGTAAAATGAGTAAAGAAAAGGCGATTTTTGCTAAGTTGATGATGTAATATAGACTTTCTCAGCAGCACACAAGCTCTGAATCAACAGCCGTAAGTGAAGAAATATGCAAAAAAAAAAAAAAAAAAAAAAAAAAAAAAAAAAAAACATAATGTCAATAGTAAGTTTAACACAATAATAACAAAACTGTGATATTGTTTCTAAGGACTTGTGGTATTTTATTTTAATGGTTTTGATATTGTTTCACAGTATCACAACATTGGAGAGTCATTTAAAACAATTATGAAATAGTGATATTGTTTTGTATAAGGTGTGATATTGTTTCTAATAACGTGTGATATTGTTTCACAATATCACAAAAGTAAAATACAAGTAACAAATCTGCCTGAGGCTTCCTGATATTGATAAGAAAAAAAAACAGAATACAAAAATGAGACAACTTAAGATCACCACCCAACTCCGGCGTGCTACCACTTTCATATCTCATACAAAAAAAGAATACAATGATGTCGCGGTAATAAATGTAATACACAAATAACCCCATATTTATCATCTTTCTCACAATAACTAACATGACCTACCACCACAATCACAGCCAGCCATGCTGGCAGCCAAAATATTTTTAACTAAGTACAAATATACCCTAATTGCATAACTAGTCTCTCTCAAAATTCACACAAACCCAAATAGAACCTCATATACCAAAAAGATCAGCCAAAATAGAATGTTTGATTAATTCAACTCAGTACATTGATCAAGAATTCACGATGGATTGAGCTTAGAGAGCACAATTCAACCAAGTGATTCAATTTACGTCGAAAGACAAGAACAAGACTAAAAATACCTTGATTCTATTTAAGTTCTCATTTAGGATCTTTGCTCTATCAGAGTTGCACAAAATGTTGCCAATTCATATTTCACAAGCAAAATTATCATCAACAAATTGATCTTAAGCCATAAAACTAAGAAAAAGAAGTTTCAGTAGTTAGGCATTAGGGTAACCAACCTTCTCTAAAAATGTGCGTTCTTTTAGCAATGAGCTTTCTTTTGTCTTTAAGTTTAGCAAATGACTGTAAACGAATACCAGAAACAAAAATAAAATAACTACACTCCAGTCTCCACAAAGCAGATTCACCATTGATAACTACACTCTAGTCTTGTATCATAGTGATCTTATCCAATCAGTTGTCCATCATCTTTTGTAACAATATCAATATCACAACTTAATTATGTAGTCAACCTGTCAAAATGTATGAAAATTGAGTACCACTAATCTTCACATTCAATATCACATCATACAAACAACAGTATCACACGTTTTCCGTTATCATTGCCAACATGTATATCGACATTACTCACTTTAATGAACAGAAACATTCAATTCCTCAACTATATTGTCAAACAAATTCAATTCTAGAATCTGAAACTGTAATTTTGCATAATTAAACAATGTTAAACCCTAATTTTTGCGATTAAGACAATCTGAAACCCTAATTTTCACAATTAAACAATGTTAAACCATAAATTTCACAAACGAACAATTATAAACCTTAATTTATGGGTTTGAAACAAAAAAAAAAATCTAATTAACAGCTACAACTGCAATTGATGATAGTAATTGGCAAAATTCTATGAAAATAAATGAAAACTAATAGATTTTAGCAAATTTTAATACCTAAATTAACAACTAAAACTGCAATGATGATACTATGTGCATAATTACTTGACTTTAACAATTATTTCACTAAAATATACTTAAAATAAAAAAAAAATCGAGAGCATTGAGTGAAAAATTGTACCTGAATTCTGATCAAAACGCAATTATATTGAAGAATGATCAGTATTGCTTCGTAATTTTGAGTTATTCGCCAATCAAATCCCCGGTTTCCTTCGATTTTGATTCAATTTTAGAGAGAGAAAGTGCAGAGTAAAATAAAATCTTACGCGTATGTTTTTTGAACAAGGCTGAGTATTTTTTTCTTTTACTTTCTCAGCGAGTGATATTCTTTAGAAGAATGAGTGATATTTCATTCGTTACTCAATCCTCAAATATTTAGGAATTCTCACCGGATCCCAACTATATATATATATATATATATATATATATATATATATATATATATATATATATATTCCCTCACTTTAGCTCGTTTTTATATATAATTTGCGCTACTTGGAGCGACTATTTGAGCTAATACTGTCTTGGAAGTACTTTGTTTATTTTATGTATTTTTTAGGTTATGAAGCGGTTTTCTCGTGGAATTTCGTATTTTATGAAGAATCCCAATTGAGGTAGAGCTAAGTTACGAGTAATGGCACCAAGAATGACGTCCCATGTTTATTTGCAAATCCCGAGTCAAAGGAAAAAGATTACATGACATTCTAAGCTCAAAAGAATAGATTATGACGTATATTTTCAATGCTTACAAAGTCCGTCATCGAAGCTCATGTTTCCATGCTCAATTAAACACGAGTTACATGCCCAAGTAAAGACGGGTTTGTATGCTACTTGAGCTCGAGTTCCTGATGGTCAAAGACCCCTAATTAGACTCCTCTAATTAGTTTACCAAATTACATTTTAATTTAGTGATGTAAGGATCTATGTAAGATGCATGCAAATATATAATCATAATTAGAAAAGAGTAGAAAATTCCTTACAATGCTTATGGAAAAATATGTACAACAACACTTGTTCTCTTATGCAATTTCTACAAAGCTTGGCAAGATTCTCCAAGAATCCAAGACACCAAAATAGGAGTCCTCCTTCAAGATACACCTAAGATGTACACCCAAAAACCTACAAATATTAACTAGACTAGATTTAATGCCCGTACGATGCACGGCCCTATTTGTAGTATTCTATAATATAATCCGTAGTAATTGTAAAATGTTAAATTTTATTCCAAGTCAGATGGTTTTTTATTTTCGCAACACATATTTAAGACCATTTAAATTTAAAGTCATGTTCTTTTGGACCTACTTTTGCTGAACTGATCAACTGAAATTATAGCAGCTTAACTTTTCTGAACTCAACTTATAGGAGATGAGGTGAGCTATACATTGAGCTGGATTTATAGGAGTTGAATTAAACTTATAGGAGCTGAACATAACTTATAGGAGTTGAACTGAACGAAGGCCCTTTTCTTTTGAACTTAATTTTAGTTATTATAAGTTCTGTTCAGCTCTATTAAGTTCAATTTAGTTCCATTCAGATTAGTTTATTTCAATTCAGTTCAGCTCTATTAAGTTCAGCTTAGTTCCATTCAGATTAGTTTATTTCAACATTATTATTATTATTATTATTATTATTATTATTATTATTATTATTATTATTATTATTATTATTATTATTATTATTATTATTATTATTATTATTATTATTATTATTATTATTATTATTATTATTATTATTATTATTATTATTATTATTATTATTATTATTATTATTATTATGGATGCGCGTAGCTTTCATTAAAAGAAAAATAAAAGTTTACATGAAATTGGAGGGGAGCAGAGAGACAATCTGGGCTCCCAAACCCTTAGCAACAGCAAAGCTAAGTCTAATAAAAATGTAAGCGGCCACCCGAGCCCCCGCATCCTGAGATACCGAGAATTTTTGAATCCGCTTGAGCAAGGCAACAGCATCCGAACCCAGCTCCCCAAGTGAAGAGAAAGAGAAAGGAAGGAAACCATAACCCGCTACCGCGCACAAATCCCCATATTTAGCACACTTTCGCTGAGCAGCATCAGCGACAACCCGGCCAGGCACAAAATTATTATTATTATTATTACTACTACTACTACTACTACTACTACTACTACTACTACTACTACTACTACTACTACTACTACTACTACTACTACTATTATTATTATTATTATTTTATATTCTTATTCTTATCATTTGTGACACCTCATGTTTTGAGTTTATTTTGAGATATATTTTCGTGTTTCAACTTTATTTTGTGATGCATTCTAATAAGTTGATATAGCTTGATAATAATAGATGGTTAATCATGCTGCAATGATCATAAGTTGGAAGGGGTAATTATTTATAGAGAATTTTATAGTATTCCTCGGCGAACTTCGGGACGAAGTTCATTTTAACGGGGGAAGACTGTAATACCCGGTAATTTGATAAGTATTTATAAGAATAATTTATGTAATTCGAATAACTAATTAATGATATTTATAATATTAATTGCAAATAAGACGCAATAATATAATAAAATAATAGATGAGTCTATTATATTGACCGAGGGGTTGACTAACACGGGATAAAGGAGTTTGACTCGAGAATTTTAATAATCATAATAATATAATTTATAAAAGTAATAATAATAATAATAATAATAATAATAATAATAATAATAATAATAATAATAATAATAATAATAATAATAATAATAATAATAATAATAATAACAATAATAATAATATATAACCTAGTTTCCTAATATCGCTCTATAAGACCTACCTTATCACTATAAATAGATGACATGACCTAATAAGAAAGCTTATTTTCACATAAAGACATAATATCACATAAAAGAAAGAGAGGGAGAATAAGAAGGAGGAAAACAACGGAATTTATCGTCTTTTATCGTCTCAAGGTAATATTTTAAGACCGTCTCATGTATACACTTTGCTTTGTTATAACTTGTTTACTAGACCACCATATGACGAACTAAGACTGTTATCCTGACCGTGGAACACCGGGGATTGACCAGGACCACCGTTGACCACCAGGGACCATAGGTAAAGGGAGTTTCAGGCGGGTATTATGGGTGCTTGTTATTAGGTTGTTTTACATGTTAAGCATGGTTATAAGCCCATATTCAGTCGTGACTGACCTGGGATTGGTTGGAGTAGTACCTAGGGTGGCGTCGACCACCGTGGGTGGTCAGGGATGTATGGGGTGGTGGTTCGTGTGGTGGTTGGCCGGAATACGCGTTACGGCATGGGTATTTGTTAAATATGGTGGAACTGTTTTATACGCGTTTGCCTTGACTTGTTGGACACGAACTGGGTTTGGTTGGGTTCATGGTGATTAGTCGGTGTTATTAGTGGTGTTAGGGTGGTCGGAGTTGGTGGTTGGTGCGGGTGTTGCCGGAATTTCGCAAAAACAAAGGAGGGTGTGTTTGTTGTTGCTGGGGTGTTGTTAATGGGTCGGGTTTATGCTGGTGGTTCATGCCGTGTCAGGGGCGTGATGGGTGGTTGTCTTGGTGGCTTCTAGTGACGTAGGGTGGCTATAGTTGTGTGAGTGTCGTATGTGTTGTGTTGTTGATTAAGAGTGTTGTTGTAAGGTGGTTGCTAGGGCGTGAGTTAAGTTGTTGCTGGTGCAAGGTGTGGGGTGGTGTAGCAGGTGGTGGTGGTGCAAGGAGGAGTTGGTGGTAGGGATGGATATGTCGGGTATATGTGTGTTTGTGGGTGTTGTAGGTGGTGATGGGATAGCAGCTTGGGAAGGCCGTTATTGTTGCTGCTGATGCCGGCTGTTGATGTGGTGGTAGCAAGTTGTTGTTGGTGGTAGAGCCGGTGATGGTGGGGAGTCACGGTGGGGGCTGGTAATCTTTTGTGAGACGATATTAATAATGAATAATTAAATAATTAAATATAATTATTAGTAAAAAGAGAATAATAAATTAATTATCATATAATAATTATTATTTCTTTAGGTAATCTTTTGTGAGACGATTATACTATTTGGAATCGGGTGCTTCATTTGTTCTTGAGCTGCTTATTGGATTTGCTGACGAGGTAGGAATTACCTACTCAACTCGTATTTTATTATTATGTGAATGTATATTGAACTGTGATGGATGACGAGGTTAATGTTAATATTATGAATGAGTATTGGGGACGGAGTATATGTGTATGTTATGTTATTAACGGAGCCGTATGACTGGATTGTTATTGTTCATTATTGTTGGTTATATATGGTGTTGTACGATTGTTGTTCAGTTGAGCATAACACGGAGGGTGTTACTGAAAGTTGTGCATAGCGAGTAATCGTTACTGCCAGATGTGCATAGTAAGTAATTACTACGGCCAGAGATAGTTGTGCATAGTAAGTAATTACTAGTGCCAGGTGAGCATGGCATGAAAGTACTACTGCCAGTTGAGCATATCATGGTGTTAAGGGAGTTGTGCTACTGCCAGTAATGTAAGTGAGTTGTACGGATGAAGTGATGAGAATTTGAAGGATGCCTATTTTCGTTGGATTATTATTGTTGTTTAGTTTATTCCTACTCAACCTCGTGGTTGACTGTGTATTCGTGAACACCTGTGATGAACCATAATTAGGGAGCATATTTGACAGGTACTAATGATTAGGTGACTTGGGAGCTTATGGGAATGCGTGAGGACTTGGCCAGTCTACCTAGATGTCTAGACCATTGAGTTAATTAATCACTTTATTATTTCCGTTGCGAGTTGTATTTTATTTTATATTAAGTTCTATTTTGGTTAAGTTGTAATAAACATGTAATCGCAAAATTTTATTTAAAGTACTTTGGTTTGTTGTACTTTGTTAATCACTACCTCGGAAAACCGAGATGGTAACGCTCTCATTCACTTCGGATGTCTAGCTAAGGCTCCTGAATAAATGGGGGTGTTCCAAAGTGGTATCAGAGCAAAACGATCCTCGGGCCTAACCATTGAATAATAATGAACTTAGGATGTGTCTAATTAAAATGAACCCCAGTTAGAAACTGTTAGGTGCCCCTCTTAGTGCGGTTAAGAAGCTAGCCTTAATTCGTACTCTTTGGCCCTCTCAGTTTTGAGCTGGCTACCCTGAGGAAAATTTGAGAGCGTAGGGTAGTTAGAAGGAGGAATTTTGGGATTTAAGGGACGAGTATTTACGACCTACCGATCGTAAATACAAGCCTTACACATTGTTTGGTACCTTCATCGTGCATTAAATCACTTGACCGACCACTACACCGTCACTAAACTTAATAAAACACTCTTTTTACTTGCCAAAACGGTTTTAAACCGAGTCTTTTTCCGACCAAACGAGTTGTTACACTTACGTCGGTTTCTCGCCATAACCAAACATGTAAGTATAAGGGTGTAAAAATCCTTCTATCATTTTTTTACTTGTTTTATGACTATAACATGCTAAATCATGCATAACACGATCCAAAACATAGGATAGACGAGCCAAAACAGAGTTTTGGCCTGAGACAGAAGCCCCTTGTTCTGCGTAGAGGCTCACGCCTCAATGGGGTGTCCAGGTCAGAACTCAACCGTGTTTGTTCTCGTCTTTCCCCTTTAATCTTATTTCATATTTTTAATCGGTTTGTACCATTTCGAATATTTTCGAACCCTTTTATTTATTTTTACAAGTTTTAAACATAAAATGTTTTTCACCCTTGGTTCTTAATACCACGACGGTTTAATCCGTGTTTCAGTGATAATATTTGGTTAATAACATTTAAAAGGTATTTTAAAACCTTTTATTTCATTTCTTTACATTTTCAAAACAAACATATTAGACGCCAACACAAAGTCATCCTTGGTTCTACATACCATGCCGGATTTTAACCCGGGTACGATGATGAGTATCGACTAATTATATTCAAATGAACTTAAAACAATTAGTTCATAATTATTTTCAAAACTGTTCATGTCAAGCTTGCCAAGTCAAACCCGACACCGAATATCATCAAAATAATGATGATTATTCGAGTCTCGTTCCTCAAATCAACACAAATACGGTCTAAACGACCCTTTCAAACCGAAACGAGTTCAAATACCCATTTTTCAATACGTTTTATAAACGTTTTTTTAAATGGTCTGAGCACGGCATATAACTGTTGACTGACCCGCGCCTAAACAGGCCTTTTCTTTCTTATTTTCAAACTAGGGGAGACCCCCTTACACCGCCGGCATGCTCGCGCCTCATATGGTCGTCTGGCACAGGGCCTGTTTCCTTTCCAGCATTAGTCTAGGACGATCCCGACTCCGGCTAACCCGGATATATGATGGATCAGATGACTATTTGCTCATTCAAAAATCGTACTTGCGAAACGCCTTACTAAGACAAATGGATCACGTTATGCACCATAAACCTAATACGGTAAATGGATGTTTAATTTCCGTCTTGCATGCAAATCAATCATAAATCCAACTCGACATCTTATACTTGATACTTGGATTAAATAAACCGACTTAGAAAGCTCTCACATGTTAGGTTTAAATTATTGGATGCGCATTCATGCATTTAAACCGTTTTATCAACTTTTGCATTCAGCCAACCAAGATCGATTAGTAGAGGCCGCTACCGCGGGCGGGATTGGGTGTCTGATTAAAGGGCTTCCCAATACGTACCTTCACCTCTTACTCAGAAACTTTGGATAGTGGACGACCTTATCCAGGGCGTACGAGAGTCATTCTAGAGATAGGATGCTAAAGAGGGACGATTCCTTATCTTTAGTACCTATGTCAAACACTGCTTTGTGCTTCGTTTGACCGAGGTATAAAGTGGATTCGAACGGGTTCCAAGCATCCCAAAAATGTTTGGTGTCGACTCCGAACATCTCTAATCGTTTTGAGACCCTTACCGAGAAGAAACCGACCGATCTAAAACGATCCGGTCGAAAGCATTTTTACGTCGCCGAGCGTGGCTTCAAAAGACCGATGTACGTCCACAGATCGGCTGGGCTTACAGGTGGGCCATGTCCACCGTACGTCATGGGTAAAATTTCTGGAGAAGGAAGAACCTCCACAACTTCATCTTCAAGAATGATTTCAGGAACGTCAACTACCACAAGAGCATGTTTAACCCCAGCAGCAGCCTTGGACGCAGTTGTCTTTCTTCTTCCTCCAGCCATTTTTTATGATTGAAATTTAAGAATTGATTTTCTGAGAAGAAACAGTTATTTCACAAAAAGGAATAATAGAAGAAAAAGAAGTTTTTAGAGAATGAGAATATGGAAGCAAAACAAACGGTGCAAAGATATTTATAGCTGCAAAAAATAACGGGTATCACAAGTGGACAAACCTAATCATGACTCTCCTAGGGTTTGATGAACCTACCTCATTTATGAAGACTAGCCTTTATAGAAGTTAAAAGAAACTCAAACTGTTTTCGGGTAAAACATCCCTATAAACCTTTTGCCTGACACGAATTTTTTATCTCCTTATCCCTGGCCAGATCCATTGGGAATAAGAAGATAAGGGGCAATTGTTGGGCCTAGAATCACCCTGCCTGATCAGATATGAATCAGGCAATATCCAAAGCCGAGCCTGAATGAAAGACATTCCAAACAAAGCTTTAGAACGTCTGAGCAGGCACCAACAAGGAGGGAAAGACAGGTCAGGCATCTGCTAGGCCTGGCCTGACGGAATATCTCATCAGCCACAAAACAAGCATTTTCAGGACAAGGCAGGCAAGAACTAAAGCACGACTAAAACTTAGGAAAACCGTTCTGACATTCAAGGAAGACCTATTCAACATTTCTCACAAAGAGCATGGAACCGTTGACTAAGCAAGGATAACGGCAGGAAGATTATAGAGAGTCAAGCAACCATCCCTGGATAAATAGGGCACGAGTCCTATTATTCAGGAAACCCTAAACCACCCTAAAAGAACCGTTGCAAGGCTACTATAAAGGGCAGAGAAGAAGCAAAGAAGAGGATCACTTGTTACTCACTTATATACTCTATACTTTACTCTCATACTTGTATTCAACATCATATTTTGCATTATTATTAAGCAGCCATACTTAACCTTTCGCCTGACATACACATTCCCTATCAGGGTATCTAAAATCATAGTAATAATCTATCCTGGCTTGGTGCCCCTGGTTTTTTCCCTTATTCCCAGGGTTTTTCCACGTATAAATCTATGTTTCTTACTTTTGCATTTATTCTTTTATTCTTTCTGTCATACTAGTCAGGCTATTTGCTTTGAGTTAGATTACCCTGCAAATTCTTCCCTGGCAGGACATTATCTCTGTGAGAAATCCTGCTAAAACAATTATTATTATTATTATTATTATTATTATTATTATTATTATTATTATTATTATTATTATTATTATATTCTGTCTCATACATAATTCGTAAAACAATATAAAATATATAATTATAAAATACGAGGTATTACATTGATTGTGAGTTTTGAGTCCTAGCTTCATCAATGGACTCAAACCTTGGCAACATTAAGGTGTTTATCTTTTTGCTCCTATGGAAGAAAATCCAAATTGACTTTTTCATTTGCATGGCTCTGTTGCCAAACTTCCCTCTTTTTGCACTAGCAATAGTGTTATAAGCGGTTTGGGGAAGTTTAAGCAAAAGCAATTCGAGTCAATTCAAATTGGCTCTTCGAACAATTGAAATTATGCATCACTTTAATATAGATAATTGCATTTACATAGAGCATGCATTAATTCCTATCATGCATTGCATCTTGCATTTGTACTTCCATTTGCAATATTCAAAAAGCAAAAACATGTTTTTACTTTTCATTTCCTACTCCGACCTTGTACATTGAGGACAATATCCAAAATAAGTGTGGGGATGAGAATTTACGTTTAAAAACTTATAAAAATTTGAAAAATCTTGAAAAATTTCAAAAATATGTTCTTTATTTTATTGCATTTAATTTCATAAAAATCAAAAACCCCTAAGAATTTGAAAGATTCCAAAAGCCAAAAATATGTTTTTTACTTTAGTAGTGTACAATTGTATATAGTTGTGTGCTTTTGTTCTCTTCTCGCATAGGTACAACACTACATTTGAGACATATCCTAAGGAAACATGAAAACTGCTTGGTATGATTGCTCTAACTCTTTTCCCTTCCATTTTTTTTCAATTGTCACATGAGAAGGATGAGCTATATGTTGATGAAGATGTTGTGGAGTTTTGTTGCGGTTATCTACCCATGTGTTGTTAGGAGCTTGCATTTGATTATATGTGTAATACTATGGTTTTATGAGTCTCTGGGTACTCTATCGAGTGGGGCTTACCCTATCGAGTAAGCATGTTTTGATTTATAAAACAGTGTTCTTCCTGTAGGGTACTCGATCGAGTAGCCTTGGTACTCGATCGAGTAAGTGGCACTCGATCGAGTATGTTAGTTACTCGATCGAGTAAGTCGGTTAACGGGTTATATCTCGACAGGTTTTGTTAATAATGTGAATTACTATTTATATTACGCTGTCATCTTTCATAAACACTTTTTATAAACCTAATACACTTAAAAGAGATTGCAAACTACGTTGTTCTTCCTATTCGCATTATTGGCAAATCCCGGAGCTAGAAGGTCGGATTTCATCGTTCTTTGTGTCATTGTGATCCTTACGTCAAGGGTAAGTCCTACGTACCATTTTTATAGCATTTGGTTAAGGTTGTTTAAACCCTAATTTTGGGATTGGGGGTTTTTTATGTTTATGTTCATGTGGTAGTGATTGTATGATTATGTGTATAGGAGGGGGTTCGTAGAGGAAAGGTTTTGAGACAGCTGCTCGATCGTCTGCTGTTTATGTTGCATTCCAGGTAGTGTTTTCCTACTCAGTATTAGTTACATGATTGTGTGGTGATTGTTATTGTTATTGAGTAATTATCGTACTGGAATTGGTTGTTGGTAACTGTTGGTGTTGTGACGGTTGTTGTTTATTGTCGTTGACTGTTGTAGTATCTGTCTGTGTTCTTCAGGGTGCGTCCCTGGCTGAGTGGAGTCACTTGTGGGAGTGGCTTCACGCCCTTGATTCGCCTCCTATGGAACCTGCCACAGGAGGGATGTGCACATTAATGAACATGGGTTTATCGCTCGATGGAGATGAGCGGGGCTTAGGTGGGAACGGCTGTGGATCCCCACTGGCGACGAGGAGTATCTGTTGCGATGGGTACTCTGGCAGGGCTACACACTTTAGTGTGTAGTCAGTTATGAGGTGATTGGAGATGGAGACTTGGATTGTGTGTGAGTCATTGTTTGTATGATTGTTTCAAAGTGTGACTTTGATTGTGTAATTAGTAATCGACCCGTTTAATGTTTTAAAACTGTGGTGATCCATTTGGGGGTGGTGAGCAGTTATTGAGCAGGTATGATATGACGCATATGGGATAGCCGGGATGAGTCATCACGTGGCGGTTAGAAGTCTTATTGTGTCGACGATATTTTCGATTTTGTGATTTTATTAGTAGACCGTCTGAGAACCTTGTATTTCAGCTTAACAGTTTTGGTTTTGATCATGTAATCACTTTAAACTATATTGTTATTTAAATGATGATTCTTCATTGTCATTTGATTATCATTGCCTCGGCTAACCGAGATGGTGACGTTCTTATACCTTAAGTGGTCCTGGTAAGGCACTTGGAGTATGGGGGTGTCACAAAGTGGTATCAGAGCGACGATCCTTAAACCTGTAACCAATGAATATAATGAACATAGGGAGTCAATTAAAATGAACCCGGGTTAGACGTTGTAGGAGCTAATGCAAAGGCTTGGGAGACGTTCTAAAATCGCGAACTCGCCCTACAATTTTGAACCGGTCACCATGGGATATGAGTCGGGATCGCTATGTGTTTTTCTTGTGAATTGTGCATCTTTATAGCAAAGTGTGGTATGAATCGGTGGATGTATGTGGAGAATGGGGATTGTGTAGAGAAAGATGATAATGAAGTGATTTTATACATTATTGATTGAAAGCATGATAAGTTGTTTTACGATATGGCATTATAGAAATATGGAAAGGAAGTTTGTTTGGTTTGAGTTATACATAGAGTTATATATATATGTTGTTGGTAGTGTTGTACAAGTTTATATAGCTGAAAGTTTGAGTAAGAGCATGAATAATTGGTGGAAAAAGATGAATAATTCTTGCATGATAATATGATTTATGATTAAGCATGTTATGTAAAGGAAGTTATTTCATAATGTTGTTATGCTATTAACATGTGAATAGGGGACGTGATGTCATATATTTGTGATTTTGTTTACGTAAAGTTATATAATAAAAACATGCGGGTAATATGTGATTGGTAAGTTGGATGATATATGTGGATTGAGTTATTTGTTGCTTGGCTTTTGAAGATAGTAACATGTGGTTAGGGATAGAGGCTTTTTGAGTATTGAGTTGTTTTTGTTTACCTTGTTGTTGTTTAAGTTGTTTGGAAGTAAAAGTCAAATAGTTATGTCGTCTGATTTCAACAAAGTTGTCTTTAAATTGTTATCACTTAAGATTCATAAATGATTTTGAGGTGATTCCAATTGGAGGTGATATCTTATTCTTTTACGATTCTAACGATAGGTCACACGCCCAAAATGACCAAGAAACGAGTGAGTTATGACCGTTTACGAAAATTGGACAGTGCTGAGAAATGCGTGGGGTACTCGATCGAGTGGCCCCCACTCGATCGAGTGCACCTCTTGTTACTCGATCGAGTAGCCCTTACTCGATCGAGTAGCCCTGGTATTTTATTTTGCGTGCTTCTAACCTTCACCCACTCGATCGAGTAAGTCACTCACTCGATCGAGTGGCCTGTACTCGATCTAGTGTCCCCTGTTTTGGGTCATATGCTTATCTTTTGACTTCCTTGCATATTATGTTTGATTCAAATGTGTTATTTTACTTTGTTATGCATTATTTTACGTATGTAATGGTCCTGATGCGTTAGTTACCCAATCTTATGATGTAAAGGGTTGCACTTGTGGCGAGTGTGAGTTCGGTGGGGAGGACATGAGTGATATGCGGTTGTGATAGGCAGTGGAAAAGAAAAGAAGGATTGGTAAGGCTTATTAAGGCATGGAGCAGGTTTTGTGAGAAGAGATGAGTGATATGATTTTGTGTTGAGTAATATAAAAGTAAGTAAATATGGACAAGGGATGATGGGAGTCTAAGGAACGCGAGAATGAAAACATCGAAAGGAAGGATGTGGATGGTGAAAAATTAAGACGTGTAAGGAATTATGGAGGGAGATGGTTAGGAAATTGTTTGGGTTAAGAATATATGTAGTGAAAGGTCATCTTAGAGGAATTGAGAAGAGTGGTATATAGTGAACTTAGTGGAGACATGTCGCGACGTGGATTTGCAGATAGTGAGTGAGTTTGGTAATTTGTGTTATCAAGAGGTGAAAGTAATGTGTAATTTCCTTGGGCAATTAACGGCATAAAATGAATTTTGATTTCTAAAGATGTAAAAAGGGAGATGCAATTGTTTGAACAAGTAAACGTTGATTCTATGGATGGATTAGTGACAAGGGTGAGTGATAGCATAATAAGAGAATATCTATGGTAAGAAAGAGTGAGATGATATCGATATGAAATAGTGAGATGTGAGTTTTGGAGCAATGAGAAGGTAATAGGAGCACTAAAGAGTTAGGTAGAAGTGATAAGGAGTTGAATGGTTAATTGCGTTTGTCGAGTGTAGAAAGAAAAGAATGAGGGGATTAAAACTAGGAAAATGTTCACCGGAGTTATGTGATATAAAAGTAAGGAATCGTCGAGATGTATAATATTATCATGAGGATTTGAGTTAACAGTTATATATGAGTTCCAGGACGACATGATAATCACGAGTTTCGAGGAATTAAGTAAAGTAAAATTTGGGTAATTGCACGATATGAGATCTTGGTGGTGAGTCGGGTGACGATACAATTAAGGATGGAATTGGAAATAGTGTTGAGGTGATTTTTGTTGATATATTTGATGTTCGTTATCTGGGATAATAACCAAAGATAGGAAAGAAACCGTGATGTTTAGAGATGAGTGTAAGAGGTTTGATGTATGAATGGTGGTAGTGTGGAGGTGTTGTCACTAGTGGTTAAGGGTGATGATAAATAGGAAAGATGGCCAATCTAAAGAGGTTGATTTTGTAGAGACCGGATTGATATTTATGGTTGTGAGGAAGTATAAGACGTAGTCTTAGGAGGCGGACATTTAGTACTCAATTCAGTCAGAGCTCTGTTAACTGTCGATCCACGGGAAAAATTTAAGCCTAATTGGGCGGGACTATTTTTGGTCAAGTCCATACTTTCAGGGGGTACGGTTAAGATCACAGACCTAGACGGGAATGAGTTTTCTAACCCTACCAACCTAGACCAACTGAAATGGTACTACCCTTAGGAATAGGAGGAAACGCGCCTCGCATGACCCACGTGCAGCTCATGCAACATGAAATAAAACCGGCCCCTGGCCCGGTAAAAGCTCATGACATTTCACTCTTGCGTTTTGACATTTTGACATCCTCATATCATCAAATAAATTGAATCGTATTTCTTTAAGAGTAAGTAAAGCACATGCTTATTTTCTAAGTTCATTACAAGCTCTTGCTTCGAACATTTATTCTTTTACATTTTTTCGAACTACGTACAGGGTTTGATTTCATTTTTTCTAATGAATACGTAGGCAATCCCTAGCAGGATGCAACCCGTCATTTCAAGATATAAATAGAAGGACATTTGCATGTTTCATTTGAAATTCGACAAGAATAAATAAAGAAAATTCATGAAATTTTCTTAACTAATAAATTTTTTATTCATTGTTCCATAAATAATTATAATACGCTGAATACATATAAGTTTAAATGCTGAACCTTAAAATGCTAAGCTAGGATTCTAAACCCCCCCCCCCCCCTTCATCCCATTTATTACAACTCAAATAATAATAAATAAATACTATTATAAAATGACTAAGGCTATTCTTCCATTTTCCCCTTGCCTTTGTCACCCTTGTTATATTTCTTGTCTCGACCACGAGCGGGCGCTCTTGCGTTATCTCCGACCTAATCACCAATGGTAGTTCTCGCGGTCTAACATTCCCATTTAGATCCATGACCATTTTCTCAGCAGGAGCATTCTTTGGTTTCTTCGACGGACGAACAACCCGATATCCGGCCTCTTCTTCCTCCTCAGTCAAGTACCTTTGGTTTTTCTTCGCCAGTTCACGGATTATGTAGTCCACAGGCTCATGTTTCCTTAGCTTCTCACGCTCCTCGGGGGTGCCAGCTTTCCTCCATTGCAGATATGAATCAGATACCCATAATGAGCCAACCGGGACGGGTATGAACCACACATTCCTTTGGGCCCAACAAATTACCCACTCCCGACAAGACTCCGCAGTATGTGCCAAGGCAGTTTGAGGGACAGTGTCTAGCTTCGGGATTTTCTGTCTTAAGCCCACTTGCCTCATCAATCTCTCCGGAAAAGTATGGACCATGAATTCTACGCCAGGAATGCGAATGGACCGCGTCGTATCCAAGGATGATACTCCAGTCACTGATCTGAGATGCCACCATGGCACTATCCACCTGATCAAGGGCCCGCCTTCACTCTTCAGTTTATTTTCCCAATAATCGCATACTCTAGTTAAGTCTACCATGTACAACCTCATTATCATCGCAATCGATTGGGAGCGGTATCCTACCACATCAACTGGGGGCTTGATGAACCGCAGTCTCTCCATCAGCCAAATCTGCAAAGAACAGGAGACGGGAGTCAGTCCCATATTCGGCCAAAAAAAAAACAAAACAAAAAAACCAAAAAAAAAAGGGACGGACATAATAAAACGGCCAAATAGGACAAGAGACGGGTTCTTACCTGTAAAATGATATGACTCCCAAGATAAGAATTCTCGCGGTTCGCCTTCCTGTTGTCCAAGCTAAGGATGGTCTCCCCTAGAATCAAGCATGCTGGGCTCCTGCGCAGTTCCATTTGCTCCACTATGCCTAGAAATCGAGGGTCACCCCTCATCTCTTGGTCCACATGCCCTCGAAGGACATAGCAATGAAGAAGGCAGAATCCATAAGCTCGACGCCTCGCCATATAAGAAATAGTAGGGTCCTCCCTATTTATAAATCGGTCAACAAAGTCAAACAGGCGGACTCCTTTTGATGTCACAAAATGGTCCACCTCAGCCTTGGTCAACCCAAGCAAGTCCCTGAATTTGTTTTTATATCCTTGAGAGGTAGGGGGTATGACCGGAACACCTTATGCGTCCCATCCTCCAACCGCAGCAATTTCTTCAGAAAAAGGACAAATTTCGCCTCCCGGAAGGGCAAATACATGGAAATTCGGGTCCCAATATTTAGGACAAGCATCCAAAAAGGGCCTTACAACCTTCACTAGCTTCAAACTTATGATTGATCCCAAATTGAAAGCACCTATGTCGTGTTTCTCCACATTTGTGAATTCATTCGTCCACTCCTTAATGCGATTTTCAAAGGCATCCATATTTGTTGGAATTTTTGAGAAGATATATAAGAGATGTAGTAGACGAAGTCAAGAAAGAGAGAATTGTGAGAATAGAAGCTCAACCAAGGTCTCTATTTATACTATTCATTGTTCTAATTTTAGCAGAAGACGCACCAGCTGGGGAAATGACGCAGCAGGTGTTGCGCCTCTTCGAAAGATCGCAGCTCCTGCTGCGCCTCTTCCTCAAGTCCCTTTCCTCGTTTGACGACCGTGGATCTTTCCTAATACCGTATTAGTTAAAGTTTCCTATTCCTACAAGGATTTAATTCGGTAATTCCATCTAATTGCCAAATTTGTGTTTCCTAATCGCTACGGGTTCGCTTTTCAAGGCAACATCAACATTTTCGCCATATACGCACACTTACTCATTTTTTTTTTCTTTTTTTTTTCGGGGAATCATTTCACTCCCTCTTTTCAAAATATTTCTAATGCACTTAGACATTTCTTTAAATTTATTTTTTTAGGGGGTAGCCCTCCCTACCGTCCAGTCGCTCATTTTTGTCCATTTTCGGGCACTTTTTTTTTGCATTTTTGCGCTTGTTTAGGCCAATTGTTTTAACTTAATTTATTTTATTATATGCTTTGCTATGTGATTTTCTACGTAAATTTCAGCATAAACCGTCACATGCCAAACCTGTTTTCTAAGCTAACCTACAGATACAGCAAACACCCAGCAGCAAAGGCACACAGGCCATCATATATACGAACAAAAAGCAAAGTGTACATCAAAATACGGGCTCCTGCCCAAGCCAAAGTGACATCAAAAGAAAATGTACAAAATGTACAACAAACAGCCAGCTAACTAGTCCTGGCAACCCCTCAGCTCAGCTATTGTCTCCTCAAGAGCAGGAATCTCAGCATCTCTAGCCTCGAGTTCTCTCAACAAGCGGGTCGTCTCCTCCTGGGACTGCGCTAGCTCACGCTCCCTCTACACAAAAGAAAATGGAGCAACATTTCACTTTACTTCCCTTCACAAGGTTGGAAGTAGTAAGAATAACAAATATGAAACTGGTATGGAAGGTTCACACCTGCCTCCCGGAGCCACCTGCAAGGGCCTCGATGGCTGTAACTCGCAGCCGGTTGGCCATCCTCCACAGCTCCACGTGCCTGGACGGTGCCGCCTTCATTCAAATACACAGAAGGTTCAAGCAAATGCATTCATATATAATAAGGCATAAAAGTATAAAGACAACCAAAGATGGGGGCTTACCCTCCTCACGATGTGCTGCCACTCGTCCAGACCAGTGTCGGTCACCACCTCGCTGAACTCCCGGATCTCCGAGATCATCGTCATGTCTATCGAGTTAGTGTACTCCAGTGTCTCTAGAAAAGCTGGGGGCTCGACACCCGCCACCTCGATCTCCTGTAAAGCTCAAATGATTCATTATTTTGATGATCATTCATTGTTTATTAGTTTTATCAAATAAAAAGTAAGTATGTCTACCACGATCGGCCAGTACGCCAACCTCTGGTGAACAAACTTAGCGTACTCCTCGCCAGGAAGGAGGAGAGCGTCACCACTTGCACCGGCTAGGTTCATCGTCCTCTCAGTCTCCGAAGGCTCCCTAAACATCAATCGTGGAGGATCGATGGGAACCGTAAAAGCGTCACAGGAGCACTGCCGAGCCAAACGCTCACCCAAGTACCACACAGGCCCCATGGGCGTCGTCAATAGCAACCGACTCGAACTCCGAGGACGGAGAACCTCAACCACGAAAGCTGGAGCTCCAGTGTAGCTCTCCCAAGGCCTGGGCACCCACTAAAGCAAGAGAACTAGGGGTCATTCCTATGATCGCCTCTAAGCAAAGAAAAGAGATGAAATAAAAATCAAAGATACTTACGCTGTCTAAGCTCAGGGTGTTCACGCCCCTCCGGTAAACGTCGTAAGAAGACCGATGACTCTTCCGACAGCACACGATCCAGTCCCTAACGACGGGGTACTCTCTCGGTACGTCCGCCGCCCTCTTGGGTGCGAAACTGGGAAATTAGGAGTACACCCACGCCTACAGACAAATAATGGTGATTACAGCTCATTCTCTACAAAAATGATCTTTCATATTTCCAAAAAAGTATAGAAGAATAATGATAAAATGATCTTTCATAGTTGCAAGAAAGGTTCGTACCTCCAACAAAAGTCCAGGACCGACAGTGGCAGGAGAAGTCCCCTTCTCCATCCACTCTGGATGAACCATGGCCCTCATGTAATGTGTGAGGACCACAAAACTAGAAGTAACCCAGTCCCAATGACCTAGGCTACTCAAGTCGGCAAGAAACGGAAGAAGCTTCGTCGACAGCCTCTCCCCCTTGTCTCCGAGGTAAATCAAACACAAGAACCACCACAGCCACAAGCGAGCCGGCTGCTCAGCAGTGCAATGAGGTGGAGGCACCATGCGCCCATCTATCATCACCCTCGCCGGAACCCTACCGTCCAAGTAATCTCTCACGTAGGTGCTCGGCACTAAACCAGGAACCTCGGCCGCCCTCGTATCCAGGATCCAGCCAATCAGACTCCTTGCCTCGGTCGAGTCTACTCTCATGGCTGTCGACGGCCACACCACCGGCTACTGTCCACATGGCTGACCGAGATCATACCGTAGTCCTCCAAGGCGACCCCGATCTCTCCAAAAGGCATATGGAAAGTCGAGGTCATGTCCCAGAACCGGTCAAGAGAGGCTCGAATCAGGCAAAGGTTAGCCCGAATCTTCCTTTCCTTGATCTCTCTCCAAGCTCGCACCAAGGCACCGAAAGCTCCCTTCTCGATGATGGCCTACTCCTACTCCGTTAGCTTCCCGAAGGCATCCATCATCGTCGTGTAACCCGAGAAGGACCTCATGTTCCCAGCCTCCTGCGTCAATTCAAAAGAAAACTTTCTTAAGCACAAGAAATGACGAGAAGTGAATAAATAAGGAAATGTGTAAGAAGTAAATAAAAGAAATGGCAAGTTGAAGGCTTACCATACTCCTCGCCGTCTTGTATGACAAGTGGCTCTCTGCCGCCAAAATGAGATGTCTACCATCCCATTTCTCGGCCCCCTCAGGCGCTCCTGCGAGCTGGTGGCCGCCTCATCCCACGTTGGCCCTTCGTGGGGCCTCCTCCTCCTCCTCTAGGTCCTCCTCCATCACCTGAACGGTAGAAGGCTCAACGTTAACGTCGGTCTCCATGAAATCTCTCCCCAACTTAGAAGGAATATCCTCTGCAATCAAAGCAAATAAAGCAATGCTAAGCGTATTTTCAAGCATTTTCGAGCATTTCAAACACAAAAAGCGGCATTTCTAGCCATCTTTGGCCACGCTTCCCAAAGTCCAACCACTTATGTGGTAGGATGGGTCAAGAAGAGTCTAATTTCGAGCCTAGTTGCGGGTTTGAGCCAAAAATTCGGCAGCATTTCGCTACAATGGCAATTATGCCATATAAAAGTGTCCTGGAGGAGCTGTTACAAATCAAAAATCCGGCATGATAGTAAATTTACCCATTACTCAAGGGTTCCAAAACACCGAGTTCCATCAAAAATGGGCTAGTATAGGGCCATTTTCGAAAGGTTTTACGGTTTAGTAGAGAAACCGTCACATTTCACCCTCAAATCCTTAATACTCGACGAAAATTCGAAAAGGATATATGGTTGTGTTCTTAACATGGCCAATTACTCATTTCTAATGTCAATTTCATGAGGCAAATTCATTTGGGACGAAAGTGTTAGAAAATATTAATCTCATTAATTTACATATTCATATATGTGAGAAATTATTTAGTCATAAAATAATTATAAATCTTATGCATGCAAACATAAATAGAAGTAAAGAAGAAATCATGTTCCTTACTATATAATTTCGGTTGTATGGGCACCAACAATCTCTCCCAAAAGTGAATACCCAAGGAATACTCTTAAAGACTAAAATAATATGGTCTAGTATTAGGATTAGTCTTGCTTAAAATATGACACAAAAATTAATTTGTTGTCCTCTGTTTCGGTTAAGAGGAGAAGAGATTAGTGAGTTTTATTTATCTAGAATTTTTACAAATTGTAGAGAGTAGAATAATTTCTTACACTATAAATTTTTTTGATAATTGTGAATGAAAAATTGTAGTGGAAAACACACTCAATTCCCTTGCTAAAACCGGTTGGAGAGGGAGGAGTGTCCAATGCATGGGCTAGTTTTTCTACCCAAGAAAAGATAGGCATGCAAGGCTAAGACTATAGGTAATTATTGTGTTTTCCACTTAAAAATAATCAACACAATTTTTATCCTAAAACTCCCTCCATTTCGGTACACACACATAAAATGGATGAGTCCATTTTATTTGTGATTTTGTCAATATGTCACATGTGACACATTACATGACATCTTATTTATAAAATGTATTTTTAACAATTAAAAATCAACATATTAATAAAATATGTCATTTATAAAAATTATCATAGTAATTCATAATTACTTGTACCAAAAGCGTTTCCGAATTATAAACTACAATATTCTGTATTTATAATAATTTATTCATTCCGTTTCAATTGTTTCTGTAAACAATAATTTTATCTAAGTAACAAAACAATTCGATTACTTAGACCATGTCTCATTTAATCAAATTACAATAAGATACGTTAACTTTAGTCCCAAAACCATCCGTCAATTTTAAGCAATTTAATTAACTCGTATCGGCATACGATTAATTAAATAATCAATTAAGAGTATTTCTCTATAGGTATGACCTAAGGGGATCAACTGATCACCGCCGTCGCACGACAGTAATGTCAAACTCTAGTCAGCCAATCATTACCGATATGTGTGGACCAGTTGACTGTAAAAAATTACATCTCACATGTATTCTTAAAATGAGATTTAAACATGTGATCATCATGATCAACAGTTGTGATCGCATTATTGTCGGAGGACACATATTCCAACAATCTCCCACTTGTCCTCGACAAGTGTGCATCACCAATTCTCTTGTCCTATTACTATCTCCCACTCAATGCAAGGTGTCTTTCTGGTCGTACTTGCAAGTGAACATATCGAGAGTGGTTTCCTCGATCTGGAGAATATCTGAATGACCGGATTTATCTACCATAAATACCTTCCGAGCGTGGCCACGCATTTCCAGTTCATTACTCCTCGAGTGGCCCTGAGATATTGTTATAACCCTGACAAGGGGTGGACAATTCCTATCGCACTTATTCCCTTCGACTAGCCACAACCTTCATAACCCAAAATATGCCCATTTGACCCCATTTACGAAGGTCGTAGTAACACAAATCAAAGTTAATCTGAAACTGTGCCACCTTAGGCGAACAGTCTTTAGTCAAAAGAATCGACTCATTAGAATACTATAGTAGCTCTCGCCACGACCAGGCTATATAAATTTGCCAGAACTCTATATGCGGTCATAAGGCCAGACAAAGTGTTCCTAACAGTCTGCCTATGTGATCGACTAGTCATCTCATATGACTCTATGGCATTTGAACTTGCTATCAATCGCATTACACTCTAGTCACTTCGAGACGTCACCTCATACAAGTGACTATGGGCGAATACCATGTTAATCCGGGTTCACTTTAACGGGGTTCATTATTGTCTCTACAACCCGTTTGGATGTAACAAAGTATAAAAGGAGTTTTCAGATTTTTAAAAACTCGAACGACAAATGTGATTATCATATGAGTAGTCAATACTTGATTACTACTTCATATCCAATTTAGATCTTGTATGTAGTTGTTCATCTCAATTCAATTGAAATGACATGACTCATCATGTTAAGCCTATGAGAAGGCTTTGGTTAGTAGGTTTTATCAACTTCTTGTACCTTACTCAACCTTACTACATACTCGTTTTCCTTGGTAATGTATACATTTGCATTACAAAACTTTCTGAGTACGTGTCGAGATCCAATCAAGACATAGGCCCTCTAGCCTTAGAATAGCTCCCACTGTTTTCACGGTGCAAAGGGACTCATCCTTCTTGTACATCCCATGATTGAAAGTGTACTCAATTTCCGTTGTAAATATTTCTCATTGTTCTTTATTGCCTAGAACGATTCTAGAAAATCTATTTCTTAAATAACATAGCCACAATGGTATCTTAACCATCCTAATGTGTTTTGATTATGGTTTTGTCGGAAACCATGCGCAATCTCAATTGTCAATTGTCACTTGTGTAACACCCCTACACAAAATTTCATCAAAAACACTTTGCATTACATCCTTAATGCTTCTGCAAGCACTCAAGGGTAATCTTCATGGCTTACTTGGTAACTATTACTTAAATTCGATTTGAAACAATTAATCATACTCAAAGTATATGAAGTGTTATACATCATTTCCTATTTAATTGATTCGGCAGCGGAAGCAAATAGAATCAATCAAATATGTTCAATTCGATTGAACTAGTCATGAACCTTATCAACATAAGACTCCTTATTTGACATTAATATCATGTGGATTTATCTCCATAAATCCGGATATTAAGATGTATTATTTTTCTCCTAGTCTTAAATCATTCCCAATAATCAATATGTCATCCACATATAAGACTAATTAAAATTTCCGTAACTCCCACTAAACTGCATGTATAAACACAACTTCTCGACTTATCGAGAAAAGTTTTATAACCTGATCAAAACATTGATTCCAACTCATTGATGTCCTACTTAAGACTCTCTCTTAAGTTTCACATTATATTAGGATGGCAAGAATCTACAAAACTCAAGACATGTATTGAATACATTCCTTCTAATTGAAGAAGTGGGTTTTAGATTCCCTCGCTATATGTATATCATCATAATGAAACACAATCCCTAAGAAGATCCAAATAGACTTAAGCATTTCAACTAGTGCAAAACCCTTTGCCACCAATCAAGCTTTGATATCTAACAATTCATTTGGAATTTATTTTGGATTTTCATGGCCCTAAGCCTTGTATTGAGTTGTGACTTAAACACTCTCATGTAAGTCATATGTTCATTACTTTCCAGAAGTAATCAACTTGAATCAAACAATTTCTTTGTAAGTTACAAGCTCTTTACTTTCTAAAAGTAACAATAATTCATCGTCTTTAACAAGTGATGACTTTAACCTCCTAGGTTTTGAAGAAATAACGTCTTACACAAGACGTCTCATGTGGCCAAGAAAGACCAGTTTCTTGTGACATAACATTCTTTGTGGCTCTTTGAATAATTTCTCCCACTCTGTCTTCTAGAAATAAACTTGTATTTTAGAAAGACAGCTTCACGAGCCACAAACCCGTTGTACTCATGGTTATAATAAGAAAAAAAAGAGCATTTGTTTATTTTGAAAACTTACAACCATGGTACCCTACCATTTCATATCTCATATGATTCGTTTTAGATTTAGTGGAAAAATAATTTAGACAAAATGATAAAATCCCCAAAAGGATCAAGTAACTCAAAGTAACTTGATTGAAGTCCAAAACATATCGAATAGCGTTTGATTTCTTTATCCAACCACACATTATCCCATAATATGTGTTAAGAGAGATTAACTTGTGATACTATATCACATTTCATTTGGATTATATCAAAGTCTTCACTTTGATAATCTCATCACGACTAAAACGTGATTCCTTGAACTCTTTTAACTTCTTCAAAGATTTCTCTATTTACCTTATTAAGTGAACACATTAGCGTCAACTTAAATCGTTGGTAAAAGAAAATGATCAACCTATTTTGGATCAATGAATTACAACCTTGATCTCCTTTTCAACCAAAAAGCACGAGACATCTTGCTTTGAATACAAGATACGCATATACCATAAGATCTAATGGTTTCAAGAGTACTTTTTTTGTTAGAAGGTAAGTTCTCATTAAGCTCAACAACCAACTATTACAAGATAATATATATAATTAAGATACACTTCAACATAATGAAGCAATCCAAGCAGTATCATTACTAGCACTAACTTTATATTTAACCAACCTAGACCTAATACAAGTTTGGATTTGTTGAATTATAACACTTGGTCTAGTCAATACACCTTCCAATCTGGACTTGTTTCTCTGCTGCCATAAGGAGTAGTAAACAGCCGTGATAGCAGACAGACAGATATTCTTCATCAGTGGAGCCCATTTCCTTCTGCCTACCCAAATAACACCATTAACCGTAGAAACAGGGATGTGCAGCCATGCACACACCCCTTCCATAACCAAACGAGCATACCTGCAATTCTGAAACACATGAGTAATGGTTTCCTGATCAGTATGACAAATGCAGCATACTTCATTAGCACAAATACCATGTTTGAATAGCTTTGCCTTAACATTAAGAGCATTCTGAAGCATTAGCCAAGCTAAAAATTTATGCTTTGGTAATGCCCAACTCTTCCAAATAAGGCGAGCCCATCCTACTTGTTGCCTTTTAGGACGAAGCCATTCATAACCTGATGCAACTGTATAGCCATCATTCCTTGCAAGCCATTTCCCATCTGTATAACCTGACTGAAAGAGATCCCTAACCTTACATATAGCTTTCCAATTCCCACTCATGTGAGCCTTGGGAGAGTGGTTAACCCAGCTGCCACCTTTCATATAAATTTGATGGACCCATTTAACCCATAAGCTATCCGGCTTGCAATACAACCACCATACTAACTTCCCAACAGTAGCTCTGTTCCAGTTAAAGCTATGCCTGATCCGTAATCCCCCCTCATTATGTGGAGAACAAACCTGCTCCCAGGAAACCAGGGGAGACCTCATGTAAATATCAGTACTATCCCAGAGGTAGTTCCTACACAGGCTATCAATTTTCCTCAGAACTCCTTTGGGGATTAAGAAAATATTGGCCCAATAAGTAAATAGGGATGTCAGAACAGATTTGACTAACACAACACTTCCAGCATAAGAAATTTTCCTGGCACTAAAAGACCTGATCCTTTCAACTATCTTTTCAATCAGCACCTGACAGTCAGCTTTCCCCAGTTCACCAGCAGTAATAGGTACTCCTAAGTACTTGAAAGGGAGCTGTCCTTCCACACACCCAGAGACACTAATAATATAATCTTTAATCTGCCTTTGAACACCAGAGAAATAGATATTAGATTTTTGTTTATTCATCTGCAAACCAGAAGCTGCAGAGAATGTGGCAAAAGACTTCAAAAGAACCATGACTGACTGTTGATCACCCCTTGAGAATAGTAACAAATCATCAGCAAACATCAAATGCTGCAGTCTGACCTTGCTACAAAGAGAGTGAAATTTAAAGGGCAAAATCTCAGTAGTGAAGGCAAGAACTCTAGACAAATACTCCATGGCAATTGTGAATAAGAGAGGAGACAGAGGGTCCCCTTGCCTCAATCCTTGCTTTCCATGAAAGAAGCCAAAAGGTTCCCCATTTAGAACCAAGGAATAGGATGCAGTGGTCATACATTCCTTGATTAAAGTAACAAAATGAGGAGGGAAATTCAAGGCTTCCAAGAGTTGTAAAAGAAAAGACCAATTCACTGAATCATAGGCCTTCTTAAGGTCTACTTTAATAAGGCACCTAGGTGAGACAGATGCCCTATAATAGAGCCTAATAATATCCTGGCAAACCAGGATGTTCTCAATAATACTCCTACCTTTTATAAAACCACCTTGATTAGGACTGATGATGCTAGGTAGGATCTGAGCAAGCCTTGTACAAAGCAGCTTAGAGATAAGCTTATACACTACATTACAGCATGAGATAGGTCTGAATTGTGACACAGACTCAGGCATAGGAACCTTAGGGATCAAAGTAACAAAGGTATGGTTCATCTGTTTCAACAGTTTCCCCTGAATAAAATAGTTCTTGACTGCATCACACACATCAGTACCCACAATATTCCAAGAATCTTTAAAGAATGCACTTGAAAACCCATCAGGGCCTGGGGCTTTATGATTGGGGATAGAAAACAGTGCATCCTTAACTTCCTCATTAGTAACTGGACTCAACAATATATCCCAATGCTCCTTAGTACAAATAGGTCCCTTATGAACCACTGCCACATTAACAGGTATCACATCACCTGCTTCACCCAACAGCTTCTTATAGAAATTTAAAAAAGCCTGCTGAATATCCACAGGCTGAGAGAACCACCGCCCTTGCTCATCAGCAATTCTGAGAACCTTATTCTGAGCTTGCCTTGTTTTCATATAGGTATGAAAGGTTTTTGAGTTAGTATCCCCATCAGCAAGCCACATAGCCTTAGTTTTCTGTAATAAAAAACTATCACAGGCAGTTTGCAGCTCTTGATAGTCTTTTAGAGCATTAACCTCAATTCCAATCAGTTCAGAATTAGTAGGGTCTTCACGTATCCTCTTCTGAACATGTTCAAGATGCTGCCAAGCCCTCATACTATTATTCTCAACATCACTAAACAAAGCTCTGTTGAGATCCTTCAAGGGGTACTTAAGAAGTTGCAATTTCTTAGCAACTTTAAACATGGGAGTACCAGTGATAGGAGTATGCCAGACATTAGTAACAGTAGGAATGAATTCAGCTGCACCACTCCACATATTGAAATACTTGAAACACTTTTTCTTTTGATAGGATGAACCCTGACTTTGGATGATGCAAGGAGTGTGGTCAAACGTCCCTTCCACATGAAAATGAGCATAAAAGTCAGGTCTCTCAAGAGTCCATTCATGGTTAACCAAAACCCTATCAAGCCTACTATACACTCTAGTATTTGCCTCCTGCTTGTTGTTCCAAGTAAAGTAGGAACCAGAGGCAACCATATCCACTAGTCTACAATCATCAACACAATTCTGAAAATCCTCCATCTCCTCTTCAGTAGACTGCCCACCTAGTCTTTCACAAGGACTAAGCACGGTATTAAAATCACCACATAAGAGCTAAGGACCAGAGATATGATTCTTAAAGTACCCCAGCCTAGCCCAAAGACTCTTCCTCTCCTGAACACCAATGAATGCATACACCATTGTGAGGAAAAAATGGCCACCAGTGTGCAACTCAGTAATCCTAACATGAATAAATTGAGCATTATATTCTATGAAATGCATTTGATAAAGGTGTGGTTTCCATAGTAACCATACCCTACCCCCTTTGTGCCACTGGGAGTTAGTAGACACACACCATCCAGCACAAATACTATCCCTTATTCTATTTAGAGACGAAGGCTTAACCTTCATCTCAAGGAGGCCAAAGAGTCCAATATGGTGGGAATGAAGAAACCATTTAATATATTTTTGCTTCCCTGGACTGTTTAGCCCCCTAACATTCCAAAAGCCTATCATTGTGACCCACCCCCCTCAGGGGGCAACATCACAGACCTCGTCCCAATCCCCACCCTAGGAGTAGCATTGTTCAGGGTTTCCAAAAATGAATATTGACCCAAGATGGTAGAACCAGGCCCCTGGTCAATAAGCTCCTGCGTGCTAAGTCTAATAATAGGTCTAGCAGGGGTGTTGATCTTATAAGGCCCAGTACTCATCCCTTTGTTCAGAACAATTGATCTATCCATGGGAGTCTTCTGCACAGTTTTCTGTGAAGCAGGTACCACAACAGGGATCACCTTAGAAGTAGCCTTTGGTGTAGCCACTTTAGCACCAGGTGCCTTAGGTTGCTGCTGCACTTTAGGCTGCCACCTTTTGGTGATCTTTTGTTTAGGCTGCACCTTACTCTTAGCTTTTTTGAAAACTTGCTCTGTATGACCCACACCACCACAGTCCTTACAGAGGATGGGATTCCACTCAACATCAACTTTTACCTTAACAACTTGACCCTGCTCATCCAAGAAGGTCACCTCCTTAGGAACAGGTTTCCCAAATGGAACATCAATAAGGACTCTAGCAAAGGCCAGTCTCGTCCTATCCTCTGTATGACCATCACACCTAACAAAGTCCCCCAGTGATCTAGCAATACGAGGAATGCAACTACCCCAAAATTTCAGAGGTAGGTCAATAAAACGAGTCCAAACTGGAACCACAGAGACATCCGTTTTAGTGAGAGGGTCAGTAGGGGTCCAAGGGCTAACTATCAGAGGTTTACTGTTATACAGATAATGGCCTTGCTGTACAACAGCATCCATGTCTGATTTCTTCTTAAAACGCACAATAAAAACCCCATAAGGTAGAAAAGAGACCCTATCCACTCCAAAATCTGCCCATATACGATATATGTGCTCCTCCACAGACTCCCATGGTGGATTTCCACCAAGTATAAAGCAAATAACAGAGTTCTTCCAAAAAGCAAGTTCCTTTTGAACATCATTAGCAGTAAATTGTAACATACCTTCCGGTTCCTCCACGATAGTGTCCAATTTCTGCTTACTCTTGTTTTTGCCCCGATTCTGAGAAATCCATTCATCCGTCTCTTCATCAATGATAAGATCATCCAAATCTAAAGGTTCAAGGTCAATAGGGTTTGAAACAATCTTTATCACAGATGAAGACGGCCCTGCAACAGTAAAATCCAAAGCAGAAAAACGATTTTTATTCGTATTTTTATGATTTTTTGAAGCTGAAAACGATGAAGATTGACGTGAATTTTTGAGCGCCGTCGTTTCAAGAGTACTTGATAACTCTTTGCGTTCATCATTCCAAAATCTAAGGTTTAATCTTGTGATACCAATTTGAGTCTTCCATCATCTTCATGATGTATCATTCTAGTTTGGTTTAGAATATATATACACCTTGATAATGGGCTAGCCATACATCAAATCATGTTGTATAGGGTCACAAAAGTGAACCCCTTTTTGTATGTTAACAAGTTTATATTCTTATTTAGAGTTTATGCACTTAATAGTCACAATTAAGTACAACTATAAACCCTAAACTAGATTGATTACACAATGACTCTATCTCTCGACATTATTTGATGCTAGTCGTCATATTATAATCATCTTATGTGTCGAATACAATGATGAAAACCTCCACTGGTTTCTAATATTGACGAAGTAGTACTAGTAAAATTTATGTTAATCAAATAAACATTTAAATAAGAAGGTCCCATTAGATGTCCCACAACTAACTTGTTGATTATTCAATAATTTGGGGTAGTTTCCTTTCTAGCGTCCAACAATTAAGACAATGGAAATTTTATTGGTCGGGATTGATAGGTTTAGTATCGTTATTCTCAATAACTTCACTTTTAACATTACCTTGCATCAATTCCATTCTAATTTTACTTCTTTGAACTTCGTCCTTTTCTTAACGGTTTAAGAGAATGCTCCCACTCAATTAAATGAGTCTTTGCTTAGAGAAGCAAAATTGAATTTCATGAAGACTACTCTTCAATTCATTTGTTTAGTCTTCAAACTTTCATTGAAGTGGTTGCGGTATTTTGGTCAATTTTGATTTCAAACAAATCTAGTTACCAAAATGATGTAACGTTTCAAAGTACTTAATTCAATTAAGCATGTGAGAAACAATCTATTGTAAGTAGATGTGTTAGTCAAGAATCAAAAGCATGTTTGATAATGAATAACTTTAATCTATACTCTTCATAAGAGATCCTTGTAATGGATATTACGAGGTTTTTTAGAAGAAAATTCAAATTTGTCTTTAGTTACGATGTTTTAATGGAGATTTGAACTAAAATCGAAATGATATCGTATAAATTGAGGTAAAGAAATAGAACAATATGATAACGGAATAGTGGAAAACTTAACATTTGTCGTTTTATTAATACTTGTAAATAACAAGTAAAGCATTTATATAGTGACCTCTACCCAACTATGATAAATGATTCCAAGATCCAAATTCATATTAACTTGGGCACAGTAGGGCCGATTCATCCCTTATCAATATAACTCGATGGATTAAGTCTTTAATCGATTCTACTTTTAGAACTCTTGGTCGATAAAATTACATTAATATTTATCTTTAGCCCGGAACACATGCGACTACGGTCACGAATACTTCCGTTGAGCTCAATCCAAATTTCGAATAAATGTGTCCATGATCCAAATCCACATCAACTTGGGTACGGTAGGGCCGATTCATCCCTTATCAACATGAATTCGGTGGATAGACATTTATCACCCACTTCCCCTACGTAACAAGGTTTGTACCCCGGTAGGGCCGAGCGCACTCCCTCATGAAATAGGTTTTCATGGTTTCTACTTTTTGGTAAGGCTAAGTCTCAATTGTTTATTTTAGGGAGAGGTCATGTCAATTTATTATCTATCACGTTTTAAGTGAACTAAAGCGGTGAACTACGATAATTGTAATTGACACGGTCGATAAACTCGATTAAAATGCATGTTTAGTTATGGCGATTTAGCGATGCATGCAACATATAAATAAAATGCAAAGCATAAAAATAAAATCCTAGTATGGTCTTCCTAAAAAAGTAAATCTAATAAACTATTACAAATTCGGAAACCAACTCCTTTGGTCCCTTGAACTTCGGTCTTGGCACACATTTCAAGGCAACATTCTTTGATGGATCGCCTTCTCGAGTGGCACCGTCTTCAAGGATCTCCGGAATAAATAAATTACATAACAAATTACATAATTTCCTATTATACATTTGTAATTAAAATAAAATAAATCTATTAAATTACAAAACGGTGATACGAGATCACAATAAATTACAACCGAATCGATATTCCCATACATTTCGGGTAATATCAATTAAAAACTAAGGCCATACTAAGTAAAATTACATAATTCAAAAATTACATAAAATAAAAATATGACAATCATAAATAAAATGCAGCATTATAATATGTATGAACATGCCCAATTTTATGCTAAATCGCCTTTAAAGAGCCAATATCGTATATTAATCGGTTTTTACGGATTTGCGTGATTTAACCTTTTAAAATCACAATAATTACATAAATTCATATTTATGTACAAGTTAATTACCCTAACCATCTTAGGACTCAAAATTAGTCTCCACTAACATTATTGACGATAATTAACTTATATTTCTTAATATTGTTCATAAAAGGACTTAAAATTACAATATAATGCCATAAACTTCAAATAAATCATAAAAATTTCAAATAAATTTGAAATTTGAAATTTAAACTCATGAACATTCTGGAAAAATACCATGACACTCATAATATTCAAAAACTTAGGTTAAAAATTTCGAAAATTATCGAGGAAAAACAATGTTGCGGTTTATCGGATTTATCAATAATAACCATAAAAATATGAGAAGAATTATTTTTATTTACTTTTCACTTTTAGATCTGAAATAGGTGATAAAATGCAACATGTGACATTTTTCCTTAGTCATGAAGTATGTTTTAGCAATTTTTACTAATTAAAGTCACTATTTATGTGATTTTTCATCAAAAATTCATATATCATGCATAAAGACTTCATTATAGCAATTATTTTACACACATCTTGTAAAATTACATGTGACAACATACTAAATTTCTATGACCAGATTCCAAATATAACTCATATTAACCTATTTTTCATTTAAATTCGATTTTATCTTGAAAAATCCATATTTCGAGCATAAGAACTCATAAAATTATGAAAATTTACAGGTCATCAATAGATAATATATTTGAAAACATATCCAAAAACTACTGGAAAAATCGAAGTTTAGCTATTTTTAGTCCAAAAATGACATTTTTATCATAAAATCACATTTTAATGCCATTATTATATAAAATGAACAATAAAAATCCATAAATTAACCAAAATATCCTAAATACATTTTAGGACTATAAACTTTAACATGCATAATAAATTTTTTGATATATCATAATAAACACAAATTCATAAGTTTTGTTTGTCAATCGTATAACTCGGAAAAACAATAACCGATTTGCATGCAAACAACCTAAGGCTCATGATACCGCTTGTTAGAAAATATTAATCTCATTAATTTACATATTCATATATGTGAGAAATTATTCAGTCATAAAATAATTACAAATCTTATGCATGCAAACATAAATAGAAGTAAAGAAGAAATCATGTTCCTTACTATGTGATTTCGGTTTTATGGACACCAATAAGATCTCCTTCTTGTTAGTTCTTTAGCATTCCAAATAATGGATGAACAAAGATTCAAGTATAGAATCTCTCCCAAAAGTGAATACCCAAGGAATACTCTTAAAGACTAAAATAATATGATCTAGTATTAGGATTAGTCTTACTTAAAATATGACACAAAAATTAATTTGTTGTCCTCTATTTCGGTTAAGAGGAGAAGAGATTAGTGAGTTTTATTTCTCTAGAATTTTTACAAATTGTAGAGAGTAGAATAATTTCTTACACTAGAAATTTTTTTGATAATTGTGAATGAAAAATTATAGTGGAAAACACACTCAATTCCCTTGCTAAAACCGGTTGGAGAGGGAGGTGTGTCCAATGCATGGGCTAGTTTTTCTACCCAAGAAAAGATAGGCATACAAGGTTAAGACTATAGGTAATTATTGTGTTTTCCACTTAAAAATAATCAACACAATTTTTATCCTAAAACTCCCTCCATTTCGGTACACACACATAAAATGGATGAGTCCATTTTATTTGTGATTTTGTCAATATGTCACATGTGACACATTACATGACATCTTATTTATAAAATGTATTTTTGACAATTAAAAAACAACATATTAATAAAATATGTCACTTATAAAAATTATCATAGTAATTCATAATTACTTGTACCAAAAGTGTTTCCGAATTATAAACTACAACATTCTGTATTTATAATAATTTATTCATTCCGTTTCAATTGTTTCTGTAAACAATAATTTCATCTAAGTAATAAAACAATTCGATTACTTAGACCGTGTCTCATTTAATCAAATTACAATAAGATACGTTAACTTTACTCACAAAATCATCCGTCAATTTTAAGCAATTTAATTAACTCGTATCGGCATACGATTAATTAAATAATCAATTAAGAGTATTTCCCTATAAGTATGACCTATGGGGATCAATTGATCACCACCGTCGCAGGACAGTAATGTCAAACTCTAGTCAGCCAATCATTACTGATATGTGTAGACCAGTTGACTGTAAAATATTACATCCCACATGTATGCTTAAAATGAGATTTAAACATGTGATCATCATGATCAACAGTTGTGATCGCATTATTGTCGGAAGACACATATTCCAACAGAAAGCCCCAAATTTTCGACATACATGGGAATAAAAACCCTAATTTTCGACCCAAAATGAAGCTCAAATACAAACTAAAGCAAGTAGAAGACACATACCTTGATTAGTCATAAATTATGGCGATATTTGATCAAGTTTTTGACGGAATTTGTTTGGGTTTTGGTGAAGAAACGAAGTATTTGTGTTTGAAATGAAAAATATAACACGACTTAAGTCGCGTTTTTACCCAGACAGGGACGAGCTTGGGAAAGAACACGACACTAGCTGCGCCTCTTCCGAAGGTTGCAGCTCTTGATGCGCCTTTTCCTCAATAAGCTTCCTCAAAATTCGTTGGAATTCGTTATAAGTTTGTTATTTGTGGGCCCAGGCTTTATGCGCCTTTTCCTCAACAGATGGCTCCGTTTTGGCATTTTCTTCGTCGGGATCACCATTTTCTGCAACAGACTACAAGGCAACCACGATGTTTTGTCTCCAACAAGAGTCCATGATCACTTAATACAGTTCATTGGCTTCTCCTCTTTATCGGAATTTCGCTTGCGAAGACCCAAGCAGTTTTTTTCTTCCTCAGCGATACTAAAGAAGCGTCGTTGTCGATACCTTTAGTTTCCTCAGCGATGCTAAGGATGAGTCGTTGTCGATTTCCTCCTCAGTGATGCCAAGGGTGCGTCATTGTCGATCCTTTATTTTCCTCAACGATGCCAAGGACGTGTCATTGTCGATCTTTTATTTCTTCCTCAACAATGCCAAGGCCGCGTTTTTGTCGACTCATTTATTGTCTTTCTTCCCAGCGGTGCCAAGGGCGCGCCATTGTCGATCCAACATATGATTCGACCCTGACAGGGTCATCTATATGTTCCCCAATGTATGATTCGACCCCGATAGAGTCATCGATATGTTCCCCAACGTATGATTCGGCCCCGACAGAGTCATCGATATGTTCCCCAACGTATGATTCGGCCCCGACAGAGTCATCGATATGTTCCCCAACGTATGATTCGACCCCGACAGAGTCATTGATATGTTCCCCAGCGAGAGTTCGTTGCCGCTCATAGCCCACGTACTTCTCAAAAATAGAGTTTGCTTGAGGACCGACACAAGCAGATTCCCCAGGTATGATTTCTTCTTATAGCTGGCGAGCTTCCTTACGTAGTCTAATGGACTTTAAACGACCCTCCCCGATAGTCGACAGACTCTAAAATGTTCCCGATGACAGGTCCTTGGCTCAGACCCCTTTGAGCCGCCTTGCGTCACCATAGTCGTCAGGTTGTAATCATCGATTGACCTGGTGGCTATAGTTTGACTTTCGCCTTTTCCAAGCCTCAGTCAAAGCGAGGGCTCTATAGATACCTCATTTCTGCACCTCCCGCCAACCACCCAGTAATGATTAGGCCGCATGTTTGATACGCGGAACGATTTTATGACAGTTCGTAAGTTCATCGACAAGTGATAGCTCAAACACTCGAGTCAACCTCATGGTCGTCATCTACGCACCGATACAATCGTTTTGACAGTAATTAGAGTTCATTTGGAGTCCGGGTCAAAAACCGCTTCATTTTCTAATAACCGTTTAAATGGCGAGTCGGAATGTTCCGGAATGTTCTAGAATTCTCTGGATATTTATTCCTAATTAAAATTAATAATTTTAAGGAAATATCTTTCGTATATTGTGTTTCACGAAATAAGGAAGTGTATATCTACCGAAATTCAATAAAAAAACGGGGAAATCTTTCTTGCTGAGGAGGAAACCTTTGGGGAAATGACGCATCAGGTGTTGCGCCTCTTCCCCAGCCCTCTTTCCATGCTTTCGAGAATATTTCTGTGATTTGTTTCCGTATCCGTGTCATTCCTAAACTCCTTCGTGTGTTTAGTTTAAATAGAGACCTTCGGCCTCCATATTTGGCACGCGAGTGTTCCGCCCCTTTCTTTCTCTCTCTTTGCATTCTAGACCACGCTTTTGCTTTCGACGCCTACTTGCTTGATCAATCGACCACGTAAGCTCAGATCATTCTAAGTCTCAGTCACATTGCGTAGACCGACCAATTTGACCAACTCAACTTAATCAATCTAATCAATATTTTAAATCCTTTAACAAGGGCACTTTCCACGCATATTCGAGTCGAGCAATCACTAAACGATAACTTTAGTTAATCTCGTTTCGTCAAACATGTGAGTCTGAGGGTGTAAATCCTATTTTATTTTTATTGTACTTTTATTTTGTATCACTAATGTAAGGTCTATATCGAAAGCACATTCAAAACCGTCTTAAAAACCATCTTCTAAAACCATATTTACAAAACAACAAAGATCTGACGTCGAGAAGAAATGCAGCGACTTGAGGCTGCCGCTGCTCCTGCTCTTCTTCTTCTTCCTCGACCTTCTGCAACTTTTTTATTTCTCTTTTTTTTTCGTTTCTTTTGTTCATATCAGTATATAATCATGTCTTAATAAGTCCTTTTCAAATTATAACGCATAATTCGACATAAATCCCTTATAATTCGATATTTGCGGCTTTTCGTCATCTATTTTAAACCCGGATTTTAGAGATTCGATTTTCTCATATCGATTCTCTGGAATCCATCTTTCGTACATGCTTTTCTTTATTTGATTTCAGTTCATCCAATTTCAATTTTGTTTTCAAGTTCAAAGTTTGTTCTTTTTGTATTTCCGACACGAGTTCGTCGTATAATCATGTAAATCGCTGTAAATTCTCATCTTTAATTTGTTTTATGACAGTTCTAGATGTATATAACTTGTTAAAACACTTCTACTTGAGTCTAATATCAATTATCGACCTTAAATTACCAATGAACGACAACAATCTGCGATTCTAACTTCACAGCCAGAATCCAACTCAAGAAGAGATGCAGGAAGTGTTGTGCCTCTTCCAGAGGACGCAGCAGATGCTGCGCCTATTCTGGGTTGGCTTCTGTTCCTGAACTCTTTCTCGCTCTGACGTAGCTCCTAATTTCGTATTAAATCAACTATTAATCTTTAATCACCTCTAATCTGACGTATTTTCGTACTTTTATTTCTAATTTTATTTTATTTTCTTCTTTAAAATCCCGTTTTTGAGCGTGCTTTTGACATAGATCAAATAAACCTTGTAATTATTGTATTTTTTTTATCGTAATTATTATTTATGTATGATTTAATTGTATGGCATCCACATGTAATATAATCTAACATCCTACTTCGACCACATTGTTTGCTAAAATACGTGTTAACCGACATAGTCTAGTCTCACATGCTAGGATTAATATGTGTTTGTTGCATTGCATGCATTACATCAACAACATATCAAATATGAACGATTTCCCTAATCATTAGTAGAGGCCTCTATTGAGGCGGGCGGGATTAGGTGTTCGATTAAAGAGCTTCCTAATACGTACCCTCATCCCTTACTCCAGTTATCTCTGGACATCCGTGTCCATTGGCATCTTCGAGAGTCATTCTACACATAGAATGCTAAGGGTAACGAGTTCTTAGTGTTTATGTCACTACTTTGTGTCTTGACATGGCACGAGGTATTCGAATGGTTCCAATTTTCCATAAAAATTGATGGCAACTCCACAAATGTAAGCTTATTCAACCTTTCACCGGTTTCAATGCCTCACCAATCGGTAACGACCCATGACGTGCTTTGGCAAACCAAGATTCCGTGGGAGAAGTGCTGCCGCCTCGAAACCAACGCGCGAGTGCGCGCGGCACGGGTGGCCCATGTCCACCCATGTCTGCACGATATTCTAGCATTATAAATGAATTGAAAAATCTTGGTAGAAAGTTTGAATCTGAGGACATTGCTAGAAATGTCCTTAGGAGTCTAACCAAAAAATGGTTTCCTAAGGTCACAGCATTGGAGGAATCAAGAGACCTTACTTCTTTATCTTATCAAGAGCTTATAGGAGCTCTTATGGCTCAAGAGCTCGTCCTAGGTAACGATGAAGCCGAACCAAGTAAAGGTAAAAGTATGGCTCTGGAGGCCTCAGTAAGTGAAAATGCTGAGTCTTACATTGAGGTTGAGATGGTCTTGTTTGCTAGACGCTTCAAAAAGAAACTCTTAAGAAACAAGCAAACAAAACCGTCCTACAATAAAAATAAGTCCTTCAATAAGAAATCAATTGAGTCAAAAACATAGGTTTGCTAACAGAGGATGCTTGAAGTGTGGAGAGTCTGATCATATGATTAAAGACTGTCTCACATGGGAGAAAATTAAGGACAAGACTAAGCGTAAAAAGACCAAAAAGGAGTTTAAACAAGTCATGATGGCATCGTGTTGGGCTCGACACAAAAGATGACGAAGGGTCTGAAGATGAAGAGATTGCTAATCTAAGTCTAAGCAATGTTAGTCTTGACCTAATTTCCGACAGCGATGTTGATAGCATGGACTCAAGTTCAAATTACTGCCTTCTAGGAGAATCTGATTCAGACAATGAAGAAGAAGTGGTAAGCTACCCTGAACTTAAAAAACAAGTCAAGAAATTGTCTAAAAGTGCTTTAATAGAATACTTCGAGCAAAGTCTTGATAAGTGTCACGAACAAGATCTGGAATTGAAAGACTTGGAAGAACAGATTTTAGGTATTGCTGAAGAGAATCAACTTCTTAATGCCAAGGCTAAGAAACTGAAATCTAAAGTTGCAGCTGTTGGAATATGTGTCCTCCGACAATAATGCGATCACAACTGTCGATTATGATGATCACATGTTTAAATCTCATTTTAAAGAATACATTTGGGAAGTATTTTTTACTGTCAACTGGTCCACACATATCGGTAATGATTGGCTTACTAGCACTACATCAAATCATCACTTGCGCCACGAATTATGCCACAGGAACTCATAATTCGTGGCTAAATTTTGCTTAGCCACGGAAAAAACTTATTCATTATTTTGGAAAAAAATTTATGCCACGGGATAACTTTACCCGTGGCAAAAAGTCACTTCCGCCACGAATTAGGCTACACCCGTGGCAAATAATTATTTTAGCCACGGCCTATGTCACACCCGTGGCGAAATTTTATTTAGTTACGAATTGTTTTGTGGCAAATATTTTTTTAGCCACGAACAAACAAACACCCGTGGCGAATATCTTTTCCGACTTAAATCTGAATGAAATTTAGTCAAATATAATAATATGAAAATACATTTGAATATAAAAATTTAGAAACACTTTGATTAATTTAATTAATATTTTTTATTGTTTTATTTACTTTAATAAGAAATTTTAAAATTTTATAAACTTATATGCAAGCAAAGAAAAGTTTATCGTCTAATTTTTTGATTTTTACAGATCACATTTATGTTTTGTAGTTTTTCAAAATATTGATAATTTAAAAAAATTGTTTTAATATATACTCTGTTGATTAAAGTCGGGAATTTCTTTTACTTTTTTTAAATTAAACTTTATAATCTTGAATAACAATCTTAAATGATCGTATCACATTTAAAGATATAGCATATCAAATTGAATAAAAAAGTTATTTACCATCTATCTTTGAAAATCCAAAATTAGTATATTGTTAAACTATTTCATTCAAAATTTTATTTCCAACTTTATTTGTAGGATATTTATAGAAAAATTTGAATTTGATATAAAATTTACGGAAATTTCCCATGGTACCCTCGAACTTTGCCAGATTACGCATGGTACCCCTTATTTTAAGTTTCTACATATGTTGCCCTTGTGTTTACCTTTTTCATTCCCAGAATACTCTTTGGGGAAATTTCGTCATAACGTCGTTACTCCTATAAGTAATTTGATGAGTAATTGTGTATGTTATGTTGTTATTGTTATATTATTTAGGTACTAAATGTTAGTTTATTAGACAAAATAAGGATTTAGTTATTATTAGATGATGAATTGATAGTGTATTATATAACAAAAAAAGGCGTCACAAGGCATATGAGTAGCGGCGTTATAACGTTAGTTTGTCAAAGGGTATTCTGAGACTGAAAAACGTAAATACTGGGGTACTATATGTAAAACTTTAAAAAAAGGGTACCATATGTAATCTGTCAAAATTCGAGAGTACCGTGAAAAATTTACTTAAAATTTAACTTGCTGAGAAAAAAAATTGGAAATTTTTTTTCATTGAAATGAGCACATTACACGGAAAAATATATAAATTATAATCATTTAAAGTCACATGTGCAAATAATGTAAAAATTTTAAGAAAAGAAACGATAAGTTCATAACAAAGAGAAATCAGTTAGGAAAATAAGCGATTCTTTTGTACAATAATCTTTTTCGTGGTTTTTGGGTAAAAAAGTGACTATTTTTTGGTTAATAGTGATCACTTTGGGGAAAAAAGACCTTTAATTATAAAATGCGGTCATTATTTTACCAAAAAATGGTCTCATTTTTCATATCTTAGGTACAACGGTAATACAATAGAATTTGCGAAGAAAAATATACGAAAAAATGAGTACATGAGAAATGAAAATAAGTATGTCAATAAACAAACGATAAAAAATGTTAGGAAAACACAATTAATTTTACTTTTTGGAGAAAATGGTTTACTGACTTGGGCAAAAAAAATGATGTCAAAATCATTAATCAGGAGGTTAATGTCGAAATTTTAATTGTTCGGCCAAAATAATGTTTTTACCGCAAAAAATTGTAAAACATGTAACATTTATGTAATTAAATAGTACTAAAGGTAAGATTTGAAAGAAAAAAAATACACTTAAAAGGATTCAAAGTGCTAATTATATCAACAAAGGTAACATTCGATTTCGGTGGCACATCAAAATAACTCTACAGTTAAGCGTGCTCAGGTGAGAGTAGTGTTGGGATGGGTGACCTCCTGGGAAGCCTCTTCGATGCTCAAAAATGCATGACTCGTGAAACGAAATAACGTTCAAATGAATCAAGTTAACTAGCGAAACAATTACCTAGATTGTCATGGTTCCGTATATGATAAAATACCCATTGTGAACAATAAATAAATTATTTTACATTTTATTTATTTAATTTTCATATATATTGTTTGCCACAGAAATTATTTTTTCGCCACGGGAAATTTCTTTGGCCACGGGAGTTATTAGCCACGAGAGAATCCATGGCCAAAAATTCAATAATAGCCACGTGCTTGTTTTTCCCGTGGCTATCTCTTTGCCACGGCCACTTGCGCCACGGAAGGTATTCCCGTGGCAAAATGATTTAGCCACGGAAATTTAGTACTTGCGCCACGAATTTAGCCGTGGCCCAAGTGCTCATTTGTAGTAGTGTAGAGTTTGACATTATTGTCGTGCGACGGTAGTGATCAGTTGATCCCCTTAGGTCATACCTAAAGGATAACACTCTTAATTGATCATTTAATTGATCGTATGACGATACGGGTTAATTAAATTACTTAAAATTGACGAACGATTTTGGAAGTAATATTTACGTATCTCATTATAATTGATTAAATAAGATACGGTCTAAGTGATAGAATTGTTTTATTACTTAAATGAAATTGTTGTTTACGGAAATAATTGAACTGAATGAATAATTTATTATAAATACAAGATGTTGTAATTTACAATTGGTAAAGTGTTTTTGGTACAAGTAATTGTGAATTACTAAGTCGATTTTGTACATGGCGTATTTTATTAATACGTTGATTTTTAATATGTTAAAAATACATGACAATTTTACATGACTTGTAACATGTGACAAATTGACAAAATTGACAAATTGACAAAGATAAAATGGAACCCATTTTATCCCATTTGGACCGAAATTAGGAGGGAGTATGGTGTTTATATTATGTTGAATTATTTGAGTGGAAAACAATATAATTAAACCTAGTCTCCTAGCCATGCAAGCCTAATCTTTTCTTGGGAAGAATAGAGGCTCATGCATTGGCCCTTCTCCCTCCCATACCCGGTTTTTCCAACCCTCCATGCCAAGGGTTTGTCTTTTGGCACATACACTTATTTTGAGGAGAGCTCAAGAACAAGTGAGTAGGAGAACTCTCTTGTGCCCTTTGATCCGAAATATCAATGTAAGAATGATGATTTCTTCTTTATTTTTATTTATGTTTGCATGCATAAGATCTAAATTAATTTTATGACTAAATTAAATTTGAACATATATGAATATGTAAGTTAATGAGATATAGATTTTTAACAAGCGGTATCAAGAGCCTTAGGTTGTTTGCATGCAAATCGGTTATAATTTTTCCGAGTTATACGATTAACATATAAAACTTATAAATTTGTGTTTATTATGATATATCACGAAATCAATTTTGCATGTTAAAGTTTCTGATCCTAAAATGAATTTAGGATATTTTGGTTAATTTATGGATTTTTATTGTTCATTTTATATAATAATGGCATTAAAAATGTGATTTTATGATAAAAATGTCATTTTCGGACTAAAATCAGCTAAACTTCGAATTTTTCAGTGAGTTTTGGATATGTTTTCACATATATTATTTTGAGATGACCTGTAAATTTTCATAATTTTTGGAGTTCTTATGCTCGAAATATGGTTTTTTCATGATAAAACTCGAATTTAAATGAAAAATGGGTTAATATGAGATAAATTTCGAATATGGTCATAGAAATTTAGTATGTTATCACATGAAATTTTACAAGATGTGTGTAAAATAATTGGCTATAATGAAGTCTTTATGCATGATTTATGAATTTTTTGAAGAAAAATAACATAAATAGTGACTTAATTATTGAATAATTGCTAAAACATATTTCATGACTAAGTAAAAACGTCACATGTTGCATTTTTTACCTATTTCAGATCTAAAATTGAAAAGTTGATAAATATAATTTTTCTCATGTTTTTATCATTATATTTGATAAATCCGATAAACCGCAGCAATGTTTTTCCCGATAAATTTTCGAAATTTTAACCTACGTTTTTGAACATTATGAGTGTCATGGTATTTTTCCAGAATGTTCATGAGTTTAAATTTCAAAATTTGAATTTATTTGAAATTTTTATGATTTATTTGGAGTTTATGGCATTTTATTGTAATTTTGAGTCCATTAATGAACAAATTTTAAGAAATAAAAGTTAATTATTGTCAATATGTTAGTGGAGACTAATTTTGAGTCCTAAGTTCGTTAGGGTAATTAACAGGGTAATTAACTTGTGCATAAATATGATTTTATGTAATTTATTGTGATTTTAAAAGGTTGAATCACGCAAATCCGTAAAAACCGATTAATATACGATATTGGCTCCTTAAAGGCGATTTAGCATAAAATTGGGCATGTTCATACATATTATAATGCTGCATTTTATTTATGATTGTCATAATTTTATTTTATGTAATTTTTGAATTAAGTAATTTTAGTTAGTATGGCCTTAGTTTTTAATTGGTATTGCCCAAAATGTATGGGAATATTGATTCGGTTGTAATTTATTGTGATCTCGTATCACTGTTTTGTAATTTAATAGATTTATTTTATTTTAATTACAAATGTATAATAGCAAATTATGTAATTTGTTATGTAATTTATTTATTTCGGAGTTCCTTGAAGACGGTGTCACTCAAGGAAGACGATACATAAAGACGGTGTTACCTCGACATGCGTGCCAAAACCGAAGTTCAAGGGACCAATGGAGTTGGTTTCCGAATATGTAATAGTTAATTAGATTTTCTATTTTAGGAAGGCCATACTAGGATTTAATTTATGCTATGCATTTTATTTATATGTTGCATGCATCGCTAAATCGTCATAACTAAAACATGCATTGTCATTTTAATCGAGTTTATCGACCGTGTTAATTAGAATTATCGTAGTTCACCGCTTTATTTCACTTAAAACGTGATAGATAATAAATTGACATGACCTCTCGCTAAAATAATCAATTGAGACATAGCCTTACCAAATAGTAGAAACCATGAAAACCTATTTCGTGAGGGAGTGCACTCGGCCACACCGAGGTACAAACCTTGTTACGTAGGGGAAGTGGGTGATAAATGTCTACCCACCGAATTCATGTTGATGAGGGATGAATCGGCTACACCGTGCCCAAGTTAATATGGATTTGGATCATGGACACATTTATTCGAAATTTGGGTTGAACTCAACAAAAGTATTGATAAGGGATGAATCGGCTACACCGTGCCCTTGTCGGATGTGTTTTGGGCTAAAGATAAATGTTAATGTAATTTTATCGACCAAGAGTTCTAAAAGTAGAATCGATTAAAGCGTTAATCCACCGAGTTATATTGATAAGGGATGTATCGACCACACCGTGCCCAAGTTAATATGAATTTGGATCTTAGAATCATTTATAATAGTTGGGTAGAGGTCACTATATAAATGCTCATATCTTGTTAATTTATTTACAAGTATGATATTAAAAAGACAAATGTTAATATTTCCTTTTCCTCCATACTTGTAGTTCATTACAATGAATCCATCAAACGCTACCGCACCGATAACTATTGAGTCTTGCCACAATGTTTTTGACGACGTTTGCTCCAACAATGATTTCGACACTACTAGAGAACTTCATTTTGGGATAGGTTCGGATGGAAACCTTAACTTCATCACTTCTTCTAGACCACCTACTACTACTAGATCTCTTGTGAACCGGTCTCAGGAAGACCGCCTCATAAAATCTATAGGATCTTTGTCTTTGGAAGATAAAGATGCCAAAACTAGTGGGAGCTCAAGCAATCAAATTCTTGCTTCAAAGGGCAAAAAGTTCAAGAAGAAAGGAAAGAAAGGGAAAAACTTCAAGCAAGTTGAAGATGAGTGCCATTATTGCTATGGCATGGGACATTGGCTTAGGAATTGTCCCGTATATTTGCGAAATATAAGGGAAGGAATCATCGTTCCAAAAGGTAAAATTCCTAAGGAAATTTATGTTATTGATATAAATTATACTTCCACTACGACATGGGTACTGGATACTGGTTGTGGTTCTCACCTTTGTAATCATTTACCGATTTTAAGAGCTGTGAAGAGTCTTAGCAAAGGATATGTGGATCTACGCCTTGGAAATGGAGCTCGAGTAGCGGCCGAATCCAAAAGAACTTATGTATTAGCTTTGCCTAATGATTTTGAGTTGTATTTACGTAATTGTTTTTATGTGCCTACACTCTCTAAAAACATTATTTCTATCGCTATGTTAGACAAGGACGGATTTTGTTTTGTCATTAAGAACAATCGTTGTACTATTTCAAGGAACGACTTGGTTATAGGTCAAGCTTCTTCCATTAATGGCATTTACATTTTAGAAACCTCGAATCCGACTAATGATATCTATAACATTCAATCAAAGAAACTCAAATCAAGTGACCCAAGTGAATCATTCATTTGGCATTGTCGATTAGGTCACATAAATGAGAATCGCATTAAAAGATTAATTTCAAGTAATGTGATTACACCATTTGATTATCAATAATATGGTACATGCGAAGATTGCCTTCTTGGCAAGATGACTCGTAATCCTTTTAGCGGTAAAGGAACACGAGCTAGTGAACTATTGGGACTCATACATACTGATGTATGTGGACCAATGAGTATCACCGCTCGAGGAAATTATGACTACTTCATAATCTTCACCGACGACTTGAGTAGATATGGGTATATCTATTTAATGAAGCATAAGGGAGAAGCTTTTGAGAAATTCAAGGAATTTCAAAATGAAGTGGAGAACCAATTGAACAAAAAGGTAAAAACACTACGTTCCGATCGTGGTGGAGAATATCTTAGCCTTGAATTCGATTCACACTTGAAAGGTTTGTGGTATTATATCACAACTTTATCCACCCGGAACACCACAACTCAATGGTGTTGCCGAAAGGAGAAATTGAACCCTACTTGATATGGTTCGATCAATGATGAGTCAAACCGAGCTACCAAACTCGTTTTGGGGATTTGCGATTCAAACCGCAATTAGATCTTTGAATAATAGTCCCAGGAAGTCAACCGAAAAGACTCCATATGAGATGTGGACGGGAAGAGTTCCTAATATATCCAACATGAAAATTTGGGGATGCGATGCTTACGTCAAGGCAAAGGCCGACAACAAGCTTGCCCCAAGATCCGAAAAAAGCATTTTTGTAGGTTACCCCTCGACCTCTTGAGGCTACTACTTCTACAAACCGCAAGAAAACAAAGTGTTTGTGTCTTGCGAGGCTGTCTTCTTAGAAAGAGAATTTATTTCTAAGATACAGAGTGGGAGAAATTTTGAACTTGATGAAGTTCAAGAGCCACAAACCGAAGTAGAGACGCAAGAAGATGTTCCTTCGTCATCTAGCGCGGTTGTCCCTCCTCCTCTTAGAAGAACGGGCCGAGTTATACGCCATCCCGATCGATATGTGGGAAATTTTGAACTTGATGAAGTTCAAGAGCCACAAACCGAAGTAGAGACGCAAGAATATGTTCCTTCGTCATCTAGCGCGGTTGTCGCTCCTCCTCTTAGAAGAACGGGCCGAGTTATACGCCATCCCGATCGATATGTGGGACTTATCGAAGAAGATGGAACACTCGATGTGTTGCTTTTAGAAAGTGACGAGCCCGCCACCTACAAGGCCGTAATCTCTAGTCCCAATTCCTCCTTATGGCTTGAAGCCATGAAGTCCGAAATGGATTCTATGCATGAAAACCAAGTTTGGGACTTGGTAGATTTGCCTAAAGGGGCAAGACCTCTTCAATGCAAATGGATTTTCAAAGTCAAGAATGGCATAGAAGGACATGATGATTCCTACAAAGCTAGGCTAGTGGAAAAAGGATTTACCCAAGTCCAAGGTCTCCATTATAATGAGACCTTCGCCCACGTAGCCATGCTAAGATCCATACGGATTTTGTTGGCGATTGCCGCATTTCATGATTATGAAATATGGCAAATGGATGTCAAAACCGCTTTTCTAAATGGGCATTTAGAAGAGGAAGTGTACATGATATAACCCGAAGGTTTTGTTGATTCTAAGAATCCTAACAAAGTATGCAAACTTAAGAGATCCATTTATGGTCTTAAGCAAACATCTAGAAGTTGGAATCATCGATTCAATAATGTTATAAAAGAGAATGGTTTCACTCGAAGTGTTGAGGAACCATGTTTATACATGAAATTTAGTGGGAGCAATGTTGTGTTCCTACTATTGTATGTCGATGACATACTACTCATTGAAAATGATATTCCGATGTTATCTTCTGTTAAGAAGTGGTTAGGTAACCACTTCCAAATGAAGGATTTAGGAGAAGCACAACGCATATTAGGTATCCGGATCCATAGAGATAGATCCAAGAGGATATTGGCACTAAGTCAAGAGTCTTATGTTGATAAGATTCTTTGACGGTTCAGCATGGACAAATCTAAAAAGGGATTGGTACCTATGGTAACTGGGACCATATTGAGCAAGTCTCAATCTCCCTCCGAACCCCATGATGTTGAACACATGAAGATGATCCCTTATGCTTCCGCTGTTGGATCAATCATGTACGCCATGATATGCACACGTCCTGATTTCTCGTATGCCTTGAGCATGACGAGTAGATATCAAGAAAATCCAGGTGAGAGTCACTGGATAGCCGTCAAGAACATCCTTAAGTACTTAAGAAGAACTAAGTATTCTATCTTAGTGTTTGGAGGAGACACCGAGCTACGTGTTAATGGATACACGGACTCGAGTTTTCAAACGGATAGAGATGATATGAAATCACAAGCTGGTTTCGTTTTCATGCTCAATGGTGGTGCCGTTAGCTGGAGAAGCTTCAAGGAAGCTGTAACTGCGGATTCAACAACGGAGGCTGAGTACATTGCAGTATCAGAAGCTGCCAAGGAAGCTGTGTGGATCAGCCAATTCACGGAAGGTCTAAGAGTAGTACCTACCGCCAATGATCCCATCACTCTCTATTGTGATAATAGTGGGACAATCTTCCTAGCTAAAGAGCCAAAGTCTAGTAATAGATCTAGACATATACTTAGAAAATATCATGTAATTAGAGATTTCATTGAAAGAAAGGAAATTGCGATTTGTAAGGTTGGGACGGATGACAACATAGCCGATCCGCTCACCAAGCCTTTATCGCAGGCCAAGCATGATGGACATGTTGCGTCCATGGGACTTAAACGTGTACTAAGTTTATGTTAGATTTTGAAATGAAATAAAAGTGTTGTTTTTGTTCATGTTCATAATCGCATTTGTCTTTTATCTTTTCTTATACATTGTTACATCCAAACGGGTTGTAGAGACAATTGAACCCCGTTAAAGTGAACACGGATTAGCATTGTATTCGCCCATAGTTACTTACATGAGGTGACGTCTCGAAGTGACTAGAATGTGATGCGATTGATGGCAAGTTCAAGTGCCATGGAGTCATGTGTGATGACTAGTCGATCACATAGGCAGACTGTTAGGAACACCTTGTCGGGCCTTATGACCGCTTATAGAGTTCTGCCAAATTTATATAACCTGGTCGTGGCGAGAGCTACTATAGTATTCTAATGAGTCGATTGTTTTGACTAAAGACTGTTCGCCTAAGATGGCACAGTTTCAGATTAACTTTGATTTATGTTACTACGACCTTCGTAAATGGGGTCAAATGGGCATATTTTGGGTTATGATGGTTGTGGCTAGTCGAAGGAAATATGTGCGATAGGAATTGTCCACCCCTAGTCAGGGTTATAACAATATCTCAGGGCCACTCGAGGAGTAATGAACTGGAAATGCGTGGCCACGCTCGGAAGGTATCCATGGTGGATGATTCCGGTCAATCAGTTGTTCTCCAGATCGAGGAAACCACCCTCGATATGATCACTTGCAAGTACGACCTGAAAGACACCTTGCATTGAGTGGGAGATACTAATAGGACAAGAGAATTGGTGATGCACACTTGTCGAGGACAAGTGGGAGATTGTTGGAATATGTGTCCTCCGACAATAATGCGATCACAACTGTCGATCATGATGATCACATGTTTAAATCTCATTTTAAAGAATACATTTGGGAAGTATTTTTTACTGTCAACTGGTCCACACATATCGGTAATGATTGGCTGACTAGAGTTTGACATTACTGTCGTGCGACGGTGGTGATCAGTTGATCCCCTTAGGTCATACCTAAAGGATAACACTCTTAATTGATCATTTAATTGATCGTATGACGATACGGGTTAATTAAATTACTTAAAATTGACGAACGATTTTGGAAGTAATATTTACGTATCTCATTATAATTTGATTAAATAAGATACGGTCTAAGTGATTGAATTTTTTTAGTACTTAGATGAAATTGTTGTTTACGGAAACAATTGAACTGAATGAATAATTTATTATAAATACAAGATGTTGTAATTTACAATTGGTAAAGTGTTTTTGGTACAAGTAATTGTGAATTACTAAGTTGATTTTGTACATGACGTATTTTATTAATACGTTGATTTTTAATATGTTAAAAATACATGACAATTTTACATGACTTGTAACATGTGACAAATTGACAAAATTGACAAATTGACAAAGATAAAATGGAACCCATTTTATCCCATTTGGACCGAAATTAGGAGGGAGTATGGTGTTTATATTATGTTGAATTATTTGAGTGCAAAACAATATAATTAAACCTAGTCTCCTAGCCATGCAAGCCTAATCTTTTCTTGGGAAGAATAGAGGCTCATGCATTGGCCCTTCTCCCTCCCATACCCGGTTTTCCAACCCTCCATGCCAAGGGTTTGTCTTTTGGCACATACACTTATCTTGAGAAGAATCAATTGTAATATTCATTCTAACATCATCAAAAATATTTTTAGAGAGATAAAAATATTTCTTCCTTCTTCTTCCTCCTCTTGACCGAAATTCAAAGAGGACTAAAATATTTTTGGGTCAATTTTATTTAAATTAATATTGTTCTAGTATTAATAATATTAATTTTGTTAAGAGGATATCTTGGGTATTTTTCCTTGGGAGGGATTCTATACTTGAATCCTTTGTTCATCCATATTAGGAGAACTCAAGAACAAGTGAGTAGGAGAACTCTCTTGTGCCCTTTGATCCGAAATATCAATGTAAGAATGATGATTTCTTCTTTATTTTTATTTATGTTTGCATGCATAAGATCTAAATTAATTTTATGACTAAATTAAATTTGAACATATATGAATATGTAAGTTAATGAGATATAGATTTTTAACAGCAGCTAATATAGCTACAACTTCAGAATCTGCTAAGATTGAGAAAATCGCTCTTGAGTCTAAAGTTGTAGCTAATGAAGCTATAACCTCAGAGTTAAAACTCAACATTAAGCATATTCAAGCCAAGGTTGTAGCTAATAAAGCTATAACCTTAGAATTGAAGGAAGTTAATGAGCTTCTGAAATCCGAGGCAACAGCTAGAGAAGCTGTAGTCTTAGATAAAATGAAGAAAATTGATTCTCTGACCCAGCAATTGATTGATTTTAAAACTCAAATGAAGGATATTAAGAAGCAGCATTTGGATGTTGTATTCATTCTTAATAAATACTTCCAAGACTTTTGTGACAACTATAAAGAGAACAACTCTTCTAAGGATTTTGAAATTAATCATTCTAAATGTCAAAAAGAAATTCAATCCTTAAAAGAATTGTTGTTGCATGCTAGAAAAGTACATCATAAGTGGGAAGGTAGCACAAAATTTTTAAACTTCTTAACTGAGCAATCAGACAATAATATGAAAATGGGTTTAGGACATGAGTGTTATGGTCGTAGAGACCACCCTAAATGCAAATCAACTCCTTCCGAACGAGATTTCTGGAAGAGAAAATATGTCAATTTACCTGAATACTTGATTTGCGATTATTATGGTCATACGGGTCATCTTCTACAAAATTTCGTCAGACGCATAAAAGACTTGAATGAGGGCATTAAATTTCTCAAAGCCTCTAACACACTATTTGTGACACCCCCACATACCAAGGTGCCTTACCAGGACCACCCTAGCATGAGAGACCATCACCATCTCGGTTTCCTGAGGCTAGTATATCAAAGTTACCATTCAAAAACAACATTTATTTAAGTATAAAGAATTAACGATTACATGTTCCAAAACCAAATCCAAAACAATGTTCACTAATACTCAAACGAATGAAACTAGAAAAATAAATCTCATGACAGCGGAAGCTAGACTCGAGTGATGACTCCCCATCTCGTCCCCGAAGCTAATGACCATCATCACCTGTGACAACCTGCTCACCATCCCCGAATGGATCACCACAGATTTACAAAACAACAACGGGGTCAGTTTACTGCATAATCAAAATAAGACAAAGTACGATAAGATAAACAGCAGTTCACAATCCACCTCCAACTCCCAATCACATCATGTAACTGACTACACACTAAAGTGTGTAGCCCTGGTAGGGGGGCCGTAACCATACCCACCTAAGCCCCGCTCATCAGCGAGCTATAACCCTGTTCATTAATGTGCACATCCCCTCCTGTGGTGGGTTCCACAGAGGGCAAAACTAGGGCGTGAAGCCACTCCCGCAATTGACTCCACTCAGCCGAGGACGCACCTCGCGAACATCATCATCAACCATCACAACACTAACACCAAAATCCAATCCCAACAATAGTAGATAGTCACAATATCAATCGTACAAAAAATTACAACACAATCTTAAATCAACTAAACAGTAAATCGAGTAGGGAAACCTTACCTTAGCACAAACTAAAATGAGACAATCAAGCAGGCTAAAATGGCTCCTCTATGAAGTCCCCAGCTAACAATAATCACATAATTCCAATTACAACATGCCAAAATCCCCCCTTTCCCCCAAATCATGAACTAGGGCAAAACCCTAAAAGACAAACTGATGAAACTCATACAATTAGAGGCTTACCGACACAGTTGACACGAAGGAAGGATAAACAAGACTCACAAACAATCCACGAACTTGGGAGAGATTTGGAGATGATTAGAGTTACGTAGTAAGTTTAGCTTTTGTTAAAATGATTAAGAAACACACAACACACTTACTCAGCCGAGTAAGCCATCGTCAAACCGAATAAACATCGTCAGACCGGATACTCGGTCAAGTATAGAGTATACTCGGCCGAGTATCCTCTATTCGGTCGAGTATTCCCATACTCGACCGAGTATTCCTGGACAGTAGTCTGTCCAGAAACACACAACACACTTACTCAGCCAAGTAAGCCAGATTTGGCCGAGTAACAGACTTAGAAAACCGTAGTATTACAGTCTTCCCTCCTTAAAAAGAATTTCGTCCCTGAAGTTCACACTTTACACACAAAACAAGACCAACAACTACAACACAACTCCTCAACAACTACTACCAGAACTAAACAACTCCCACTACATAATACAAAACACCCAACTCAAACTGATAAGATGACACAAACATAGCTGACAAGATGACACAAACATAGCTAAGCTAACTCAAACTAACTCAAAAGCAAGCATGCGACCATCTCCTACCACCCTAAAAAGACAACAGTTACATCCCCGTAACCAAACATACCTGATCAAAAAGGTGGGGAAAACGCTCTCTCATAGACTCCTCTGGTTCCCATGTGGCCTCTTCCACATTATGATTAGACGAAAGCACCTATAGTAAGACGGTCTCACCATTCCTTGTCTTGCACACCTTGCGGTCTAAGATCTCCTTAGGAAACTCCTCATAAGATAAAGACTCATCAAGCTCTATGTTCTCAACCTTAAGCACATGTGATGGATCACTCACATACTTCTGGAGCTGTGAAACATGGAACACGTTGTGGACTCGGTCCAAAGCTGGTGGTAAAGCTAGCCGATAGGCTTCTTCACCTACGCGATCCAAGATCTCACACAAACTGATAAACATCTGGCTCAACTTACCTTTCTTGCCAAACCTCATCACCCCTCGCATAGGTGACACTTTCAAAAGGACTTTGTCACCCACTGTGAACTCGATGTCCCTACGGTGCAAATCTGCATAACTCTTTTGGTGATCTTGAGCAACTTTCATCTTTTGACAAATCAAACGAACTTGCTCAATCATATCTTGCACCATCTATGGTCCTAAAACCACTGCCTCTGCACTATCATCCCAACAAACCGGACTCCTGCACTTCCTGCCAAAAAAAGCCTCGAGCGGTGCCATCCCAATACTGGTGTGATAGCTATTGTTGTAAGAAAACTCAATCAAGTCCAGCCTATCTTCCCAACTCCCACAGAACTCCATGGCACAAGACCTCAACATGTCCTCCAAAGTCTTGATAGTCCTCTCAGTCTGACCATTTGTCACCGGATGAAAAGTTGTACTCATCTTTACGGGCGTTCCCATCAAATCCTGCAACTCTTGCCAAAACCGTGATATGAACCTCGCATCTCGATCCGACACTATATCCTTTGGCACACCATGTAACCGAACCACATGCTTTCTGTAACCCAAAGCTAACTGTATCTTGGTCCAAATATTCTTCATCGGAAAGGGAAGAAGAAAGGAACAATGATTTTCGTTGGTTGTATGATATGAGTTTTGATTACAAGGAAAAAGTCAATGAACCTAGAATAAATCATGCTCCCAATCAAACTAAAAAACCACAGAGCGTTAAGCCTAAGAAACACCCAAAGACTAGAGCATCTCCTAAACAACCTGAAAGACCTAGAGAGTTTTATAAGACTAGGGTCCCCCCAAAGCAACCTAATCCGTCTACTAAAAAGAAAATAGTTAGACAAGTGTGGGTAAGAAAGGATATGGTGTTTATAGTGACTAACTATAAAGGACCCAACCTTGCTTGGGTACCTACAAACTGTATCTAATCGTCTTGCAGGTTGTGGTGAAAGAAAACAATCAGTGGTAACTTGATAGTGGATGTTCAAGGTATATGACCGGAGATATAAGTCTATTTCTTTCACTTGAACCCTTTGATGGAGGTAAGGTTACCTTTGGCGATAACAAGAAAGGAAAGGTAATTGGTGTTGGTAAAATTGGTATATCTTCTTCTCATGCAATTAGTGACGTGTATCTCGTGAAAAGACTAAGGCATAACTTACTTAGTATCTCTCAATTATGTGACAAGGGAAATAAAATTTTTTTTCATTCAGATACTTGTCGTATTATAATTAAAGGAACAAGTAGAGTTATCTTAGAAGGTCAACGTAAAAGGAATGTCTATATAATTGATTTGAATGCTATTCCTACTTATTCCTTCACGTGCATGAAAGCTAATTTAGATGATCCTTCTTATGGCACAAAAGATATGGTCACATTAGTTCTCCTATTTTGAATAAACTCAAGCGATGGGACTTGGTAGAAGGGTTACCTAAAATCAAGTTTGATCAAGAGAAGATGTGTGACACGTGTGCCTGTTGCAAGCATGTGAGATCGTCCTTTCATCCCAAAAAAGTGGTTAGCACAAATCAAGCTTTAGAACTCATACATATGGATCTATGTGGCCCATTGAAGGTAAGAAGTAGAGGCAGAAACAGGTATGTCTTTGTTATAGTTGATGACTACTCGAGGTATGTATGGCTTATATTTTTGCATTCCAAAGATGAGACTTTTAATGAGTTTGTTTGTCTTATGAAACTCATTCAAAATAAATATAAAACTAATCTTATCTCTATTCGTACAGATCGTGGCACCGAAATTGATAATCAAGCTTTCATAGAATATTGTAGAGTTAATGGTGTAGGATATAATTTTTCTACACCAAGAACTCCACAACAAAACGGTGTCGTTAAACGTATGAATAGAACTTTGGAAGGTATGGCTCACACTATGCTTTTATGTAGTGGCTTACCTCGTAAATTTTGGGCTCAGGCTATTAATACTTCATGCTATATACACAACCGTGCTATGATTAGACCTATTTTTAAGAAAACCCCTTATGAACTTCTTAGAGATCGAAAACCTAACATATCCCATTTGCGTTGCTTTGGGAGTAAATGCTTTGTTCACAAAAATGGCAAAAATAGGTTAAGTAAGTTTGACCCTAGGAGTGATGAGGCTATTTTTATTGGTTATTTTGATCATATCAAGGCGTATAAAGTTTTTAATAAAATAACATTATGCATCGAGGAAAGTGTTCATGTTATTTTTGATGAAAATAATATGTTTGATAAAGCAGAACAAGATGAGGAAGAAGATATGAATGAACCAGAATTTTGTCTATCTAGATATGATCCTCCAGAGTTGGATAAGGAAGATAAAGAAATTGAAGGCACTAATGATGAACTTGGAAGTCCTTCAAACGACAACGGAAAGAGAGCTGAGACCATAGTTTATGATACTATAACCTCCTCTCAAAACAAGAATTTGGAAATTGAATTTATAACTGATGAAGCTATAACTTCGAATCCAAACCAAGGTACAGAATCCAGAGTTATACCTGATTCTGCTACAACCCCAAGATTGGATTCAGGGGGGAACAATTCTTGGATCCCATTCATTCGAAGAAGGTGAACCCAGTTCAAATGATAATGAAATGCCTCCAGTTTCTAAGAAATGGAAATATAAGGATTCTCATCCTATGGATAGTATTATTGGAAGTTTAAGAAGGGTGTTCAAACTCAAAGATCATTGAACAACTTCTGTTCCTTCTACTCCTTCCTCTCCACCATTGAACCAACTAACTTCAAAGAAGCCCTAGCTGAACCAGATTGGATCGTTGCCATGCAAGAAGAATTACAACAATTCGAAAGAAATAAAGTGTGGCACTTGGTTCCTAGACCTAAAGATCGATCTATTATTGGCACCAGATGGGTGTTCAGAAACATGCTGGATGACACGGGAATCATAGTATGAAATAAAGCTTGTTTGGTTGTTCAAGGATACAATCAACAAGAAGGGATCGATTATGACGAGACCTTCGCTCCTGTGGCCAGACTTGAAGCTATTAGATTAATAATAGGTTTTGCAGCTCACAAAGGAATGAAGAAGTCTTTGTAGAGCAACCCCCTGGATTTCTGGATAGCGAGTTTCAAAACCATGTTTATAAATTAGATAAAGCTTTATATGGTTTGAAACAAGCTCCCAGGGCTTGGTACGACAGATTGTCCAGATTTTTACTCGATAATGATTTTAAAAGAGGATCTCTTGATAAAACGTTGTTCCTGAAATACGATGGTTCCGATTTATTAGTTGTACAAATTTACGTTGATGATATTATTTTTGGATCAACTAATAGTAGGTTGTGTAAGTATTTTTCAGATTTGATGACCTCAGAATTTGAAATGAGCATGATGGGATTACTCAAATTCTTCCTCGGACTGCAAATTCAACAAACTAATAAAGGCATTATGATCCACCAACAAAAATACATCAAGGAACTAATCAGGAAATTCGGAATGGAAAATTCTCAATCTATGACCACTCCTATGGTCAGAGATAAGAAATTAACATTGGACGAAGATGGTAAGTCTGTCGATGAAATGACTTACCTTGGTATGATTGGTTCGCTTCTATATTTAACTGCTAGTCGCCCAGTTATTATGTTTAGTGTATACGTATGTGCTCGATTTCAATCGTGCTCTAAAGAGTCACACATGATTGCAGTTAAAAGAATCTTGAGGTATCTAATTGGTACGTCAAAATTATATTTATGGTATCCACTTGAATGTAATTTTGATCTCATAGAGTATTCAGATGCAGACTATACAAGTTGTTCACTTGATAGAAAGAGTACATCTGGACTGGCTACGTTTGTTGGACCATGCATTATCTCATGAGGTTCGAAGAAACAAAATTCAGTTGCCTTATCAACTACTGAAGCTGAATATATTGCTGCCTCCTTAGTATGTTCTCAATTACTTTGGTTAAAGCAACAATTATCTAATTATGGTGTGAACGTTGGATGCATTCATATTTTATGCGATAACACGAGTGCTATCATTATCTCTAAGAACCCAGCGCAACACTCGCGTACTAAACATATAGACATTAGACACCATTTCTTAAGAGACCAAGTAGAAAAGGGGAACATAAAACTTGAATTTTGTAGCACTAAAAAACAATAGGCTGACATTTTGACAAAGGCGTTAACTAGAGAACGTTTTGAGACTTTGCGGTTGGAAATTGGTTTAATCGGTGGCATCTAAACTATCCTAAATATTCTCTAACCGTATGACTGATAAGTTAAGACGAGATTGTATGTTTGTGTTCGTATTTTCCGCTGCAAGTATATTCTTGTATAGTATTTTATTATTTTATGAGAATATTCCGTTTTCTAGTCTGTTATATTTGTGTTGTATACAAACCATTATTTTCGTTCATCACTTATACATTCTAAGGTTTAGAGCTTCATAAACCAATGACATTCATGATTGGTTTCATTTAGGATGTGAGTAGTACTCCTTACATAGCATGTAACATCAAATTGCATAAGCATGAAATTTGTTTCTTATTACTTGTATACACTCGGGTTTATGGAGGTTATACATGTGAAGAGGCGACCCTTCCTTTACGTTTTACCCACTAACCTCACATTAGCCAAATTTGCCTCGTTTTGACCCATTTATTCAAGTACATTCCATATGGCCTACCCTTGTCAAGCTAGTCTTGTTGGTAAGTTTGGAAGTCTTGTTGTGGTCATTTTTTTGCTTTTGTGATGGATATTGGAAGGAAGGAAGAAAAAGATGGACTGAAAAAAAAATGAAAAAAAATGTGAAAAAGAGGGAGAAAAATGATATACAAGATGGAAAAGTAGAAATCTCTTATTACTCCTATTCTTATCATTTCCATATTACTTGAGGAGAAGTACTTGTTGATGTGAGTGAGTTTGTGTCATACTTGGCATGGTGCATCATATTTCATGTTGGGATGGAAAGTGGAATATGGCAACTTTTGGTTGTGGTTGGTGCTAGCTTGGCTTTTACCTCCACATATCCAAATTATTTTGCCCCTTCTTACCCAATTACCTCACCTCACATTACTTTGTAAGTCCCCGGCATGTGTTTTTGGACCTCGCTTGGTTGGAATGTATATGTACGGTCACTAGAGATATCTATCATGTTAGAATGCATGCATGCTTTTGTAGGTTGTAGTTAGGTTAGGACTTTTTCATGAGGGGCTGGCTATGGTGGGGGATCTCAAGCTTGGGGAAGAGGCGGCCGGAGTACTAGTGTGAACTCCAATCTTTAATGTTTCAACTGCGGTAGAACGGGTCACAAATGGTTTGAGTGTACGAGGGCTGCAAGAGGATGAGGAGGTTTTCAAAGCTTATACCAAGGAAACTTTTTGCATGATCCATGATACCCGTCGTTGTGAGCACCAAAAATAAGATTTATAATTTCCTATTAAAACTAACCTAGGCTAGTGGTAACAGGGTCGAACCACAAGGAGGCGAATGTAATTTCTAATTGTCTAATTTAGTCTAAGGTAACGAAAGTGGGTGTTGATTTGATTTGGTCTATACCAATAGCAATAAAAGACAATAAACTAAATAAACGGTTAAAACAGATAAAAGAAGGGGTACTAGGATGGTCGGTTCACTATAGTTTCGGCGGCAGCATATTAAACAGGTCTAAATCAAACACATGAGGCGGGAAATAAAGAGGTCCTCTCGGTCCACTCTTAACAAATAGCATCTTTCGATCTCGCTATAGGTCCCTAATATCACTAATATAACTTTCGTCCTGAAAAGTGACTAACGGTCTAAACTTTACCTATCTTTCGATCTCAGCATAGTTTAGTCATTTTAATTGGTGATCTAACAAATGTCCCTATCTCTCGATCTAATGGGTCAGTCATATATTAAGCATTCAACTAGCCGCATGCATTCGATTTGTCAAACACAACATTTAAATCAATTAAAACGAGGGTAAACCTCACGTGGTCATCGATCGACAGGTATGGCAATCGATCGACCGACACGCGATCAGCCGTATTCATTCTATTGCCGCCTATACTATAATTCCCCTACATCCTAGCACAAACTATTTAGCTACTCATATTAAGGGTGATAACAACAATAAAACCAATAAAATAGACAGAAGAATTCATGCTTGAAATAATAGAACAAACAATTAACATAAACGATGAATCGGTTTTGGGAAACTAACTAGCAATTTTATCCTACAAAGCGATAATAAAGCAAAACTGAATTATTAGAGTAAGAATACCGATTGAATTGCGGCAAGAGATCCAGAAACCGAATGCAAAAGTAATTGTACGAAATAGTATTAAAAACCCTAACTGTTGAATGTTGGAAAACTGGCTAAAGAACTAGTAGAAAAGTAGGTAAATTTCTGAATGAATCTCCCTGTAAACTAGGTTACGTTATATAGGAAATATACGTAACACTTATTATTAAAACCTAAACACAATGGGCTTCAAGTTCCTTGATCTTTTAATTCTCGTCTGAAGCAACAATGTGGTCGATCGACTGAGTAGCAGTGTACAGTAGCCTCTGGAACCCGCAAGTTGGTCGATCGATCAAGGCAAGCGATGGTCGATCGATCGAAGTAGGCGACACTTGACTTCTATAATCTCGTGGATTTGTCTTTTGGGCCTTGGAATGCGCACCAAGCTCGTTCCTTAAGCGAATGCTTCACGTCAAATGCAATGCAAGACACTCGGGGATGGATTTAGCTCAATTTCCGTTGAATTCTTCACATTTCTGCAATAATGTACAAAACACGAAAATAGACGGAAATAGGGGAAATGATAGCTTAAACTACACAAATGAGCTCTGAAATGCGTGGAAAATAGGATGTAAAACATCATATGAAAGACACGCATCAAACTTCCCCAAACCAAACCCAAGCTTGTCCCCAAGCAAGAACTAGACTCGATCTAATGACCTAATGGAACGAGTTCAATCTCAGAGCAAATTACAACATATAAAGCCTAAACCAATTTAATGCAATAACTAACAATCAATTAGTAATGCGAATCATGCAAACGAGTTATAAGGTCGTTAAAAACTGCTGAACCGTCAACCATAGACACTTATCAAATTGGACTCTCGCGGGTCGCTCGAATCACTCATAAGCACAGGTGAATATATAAGAGGATAGAAGGAATTAATTTTTGTAGAGACTCTCACCTAACTACGACCTATGAGAACATGCATGCAGTATAATATGAAAGTAATCTCTATGACCGTACATATGCATTCCAAAAAAAAAATGACCATGACACATGCCGAGGTATATATGGATAATGTGAGGTACGGGTAAGAAGAGGCAAAACATATATGGAAAAGTAGAGGTACAGGTGATCAAGCTAGTACCCAAACGGAACCATTTGGCAACATCCAACTTCTTGCTCGAAATCTAATCGACACGGTGCTATAGCAAGCACAAAACTCACAATCCCTGATATAAAGCAATCAACCAACTCCCCATAAGATATGAATAATACATGGGAGCAAAAATCACCATAAGATAAAGGTTTGAATTATGCGAATTGATTCTTTCTTTTTTTTCTTTCGAACTCCAGTCGATCGACCATAATGGGCAGTCGATCGACTGCTTTGAACAGTACAGAACCTCTTTTTCTCTTTTTCATTTTTTCGAATCATTTTTTTCTTTTTTGTTTCTTTTTTTTTTCTTTCAACTTCTTTCCTCCTTCATTTCATCTTCCCAACAAAATCTCAAATAAGAGCAAATGCTACCAAAAACTAAGTAACAATCCCAAGAACATAGATTACTAGCTTGACAAAGGACAGGCTAAATGTAGGATGTAGTAAATAGGACAAAAAGGATATTTTTGGCAGTGTGGAGTTCATGGGTAAAATGAATAAAGGGAAACCTCTACCACATCTGTCGACAGACCACAAACCGAATGCATACAGGTATTAAGCAGATTAACTTCATATTTATGCACATTTATGTAACATGCCTCATAAGGAGTACTACTCACATCCTAGATAAACAGGTCATAGATGTCACCAGTTATAGGCTCTAATAACTCAGAATATATAAGTAGTTTGCCAAAAATCTAAGTCAATTCTCAAGTCCAGCAAAATTAACGAAAACTCGTAGACTATGCATATATGATTCTACTAATAACATGTCAATTAGCAAGGCTTAGGCATAAACAAATGCAAATGCAATATCATCCTTGAAATACTACCGTTCCGACTCGACCTATATGCTAAAATAAACATGCAATTTTTTTTGAATTTTTGGTATACATATATAAAATGAAATAAACAATGCAAAACAGAATGTAAACGTGAATGCAAGCAAATGATATGCGACGCAAAACCCTTCCCCAAACCAAATCGCACAATGTCCACATTGTGCAAAATCATGTAATGAAGAAAAGAGAAACGGGAATTTGCAAGAAAATAAACAAATAAATATGACATGAAGTGGAACTTGGGAACTCACAAGACTTTAAGCGCAGCAAAGGAAACCTCCCCAAACCAGCGTAAGCTCGGAGGTTTTAGTAGCCAGCAGTGCTACTAATAAGTACCTGAAAAGACAAACAAAGTACCACGCATAAAATCGAGAAAGACAATAATGAAGCGGTATTATGTGAATAACTGAGAAAAATTGAAGAAATAAATAAAATGACGAAAGATAAAGTGGAGTAGAAATCTCCCTCAATTCCGCAAATCGACCAAACACAGCAGGGGAGAGGTCGTCGAACAGCACAAGAAGGCAGGCGGTCGATCGACCACATAGCCCAGTCGATCGACCAGGGTGAAAGGAACAGTAGCTCCTGGAAACTGCAACGCAGTCGATTGACTATATAGCCCAGTCGATCGACTGAAAATACTGCTATACTTCATATTTCTTCGTATTTGCTCAATTACTTGAGCTAATGAGGTCTAAAAACCTGCAAATGCACAATAATACGCGCCCAAAATTGAGCAAAACCCAAAATAAAGTCTAAAGCGTATAAAATCCTAAGCAAGCAAATTAAAATGCGAAGTTTCGCGCACACAAAAGCAATAAAAAGTGTCTAACAAAAGCAAATAAAATGTTTGTAAAACATGCGATCAACTAGTAGTTGATCAAGAACGGCCACGGAATGGCCCACTTCGTCGGCTTCTGGCTGCTAGAGGTAGCCTCAACGGTGCTTATCTTATCAGCTGCACCCTTCTTAGCTTCCACGTCCGTATGGCTCAACGGATCAACACTTTCATCATCTCCCCAGTCAATGACCTCTTCTTGCTCATCAAAGTCCAAGTCGGACTCCCTTGCCTTGACCGGCTCGTCATCAACTTCCTCATCAGTGCCATAGCTAAGGCAACCAAGACCGCCTCGTGAAATGATTGGCTTCTTTGCAGCTGGAGTAACTTGCAGTTCTTCTTTCCCCAAACCAGCTCCTGCAATATCAGAAATAGACAAATCTTCCTCCAATTTGCTCCAAATCTAGGGCGGAGGTGTTACAACAGGAATGGGCCCAGAGATAGGCATATCAGGAAGTATAAAATAAGATTTCTTTTCAGAAACTGTATTGCAAGTCACGGGCCACATGGGGTCTTTCTTTTTAGCAGGTTGGGTAAAGACAATAGAATGCTTCCCTACTTTAAAAGTCAAGGTACCCGAACCAACATCTATGACTCGCACCAAAGAAGTGCGTAAATGGCCTACCCAAAATAATGGGAATATGGGCATCCTCAGGCATGTCGAGTACGACGAAGTCAACAGGGAAGAAGAACTTCCCTATTTGGACGGGGATGTCCTCTAAGACTCCTATTGGCTGGACCGCAGATCGGTCACCATCATCATGCTCATGTCATGTGGATCGCAAACCTAGTCAATTTTAGCTTCCTAGCAAGACTCAAGGGCATTACACTTATACTAGCGCCTAAGTCACATAATACCTTCTCAATAGAGAAGGTACCTATATTGCAAGGAACAGAAAAACTACCCGGGTCTTCTAGTTTATGAGGTGCAGTGTGAGACAAATAAGAGCATGACTCTTTGGTTAATGCGACAGTATGCACATTTTCAAGTGACTTTTTCTTAGACAAGAGTTGTTTCATGAATTTAGTATAGGCAGGCACTTGATTAACTAACTCAAGGAAAGGCACTTGTACATTCAAGCTACGAATAACTTTTTCAAATTTATTGAAAGATACCTGTTCCTTCGTCGGCACTAGTCTTTCCCGGATATGGGTCGTAAGAAGTAGCTTAGCCCTCTCCTCTAAATCGCGATGCCGTATCCGTGGACTTAGGCCGGAAGTCCACTACTTTCTCCTTGTTGAAGCTTGAACCCTCCTCAGACCGCCTCAAATGTGAACCATTGATCGACATCGGGTCGCTTGAGCGGGACCGACCCATCAGCACTCGGGTCTTTCCCCAATACTTTCGGAGTTGTCGTACCCCGAAATAAGTGGTCCCTCAAGTTGTCGGGCATCGGAGGACGAAAAATCTCACTATCAGCAGCGATCTCAGTCGATCGACCAGTAATGTCAGTCGATCGACTGAGTTGAACAGACCGAAGCTTCGTAACTCGCACTTGATCGATCGACGGGTATGTCACGATCGATCGATATACCCGGTAGACGCCTTTTTCTTTCCTTTGCTCGTTCGGCTTTGTTTTGACTCGGTTTTGCCTCATCTTTTCAAAAGATCACCCTCGACCATAGCAGGCCCCTCCAGGGTGGACCCACTCCTCAAAGTTATGGCATTTAGGGTCTCTTTTTGGTCGGTTTGAGTCGGTAAGTGTCCCGGAGCTCGAGTGGTATTCTTGCTGGCCAATTGAGCAATTTGGCTCTCTAGCATCTTCATCCCGGCCTCTCTAGCTTGGGACTCCTTCAGCAATAAGTTCTTCAACTCGGTGAACTCGAAATTTTGGGATTGTTGCTGCTGCTGAGGAACATACGGAGGCTTTTGATATGGCTGCTTATGTGGAGGCACATAGGCTTGCTGTTGCTGCTGTTGTGGAGGTTGAATCGGATTCAGGACATTCTGGCTACTCCACCTCAAGTTGGGGTGGACATTCAGCTCATAGTACGTGTTTGTCTGCCTATAATGTTGAAAGGCAGCGCAAGACTCAAAGGGGACAGAACAATTTTTTGAGACATGCCCCTCAGCTCCACATCTTCTACAGACGAAAGGACCGTCTAAAACAGCATTAACATGGTACATCCCTCCTTTAGAAGCTCCTCTCAACTCATATTTGTCAAACCTTGCAGTGAGAGCTTCTAGTGCAGCAACCGAGGAAGATTCAGTAGCTCTCCTTTGATTGCCTTTGGAATTCCCATATTCAGCTTTATGGGTGGCTATGTCATCAATGATCTTCCACCCCTTAGTCTCTCCCATATTCTCAGCAAATCGGCCATTGGCTGCAGCATCCAAAATAGCCCTCTGATCGTCATACTGACCCATTATAGGGCGATTGCAAAGACTCCATTTTTCGAACCCATGGTGCGGTATGGTTCGCACCAGTTTCTTGAAACGGACCCAAGCTTCATGAAAGTTCTCATCAGGCCCCTGTTTAAAGCTCGTGATCTGAGCTCTAATGGCATTTGTCTTCGAGGCAGAGAAGTATTTCTTGTAGAATGCCAAGGCCAATGAATTCCAGTCGGTGATCCCATGAGCGGCTCGATCCAGATCTCTATACTACTCCCTTGCAGCATCACGAAAGGAGAAAATGAACATGGTCTCCTTGATCTGGTCGTGGGTCACACCGGTCGGCGGGGGTATAGAGCAGCAATAATCAATAAAAATCTCCATATGCTTGGCCGCATCTTCATTTCACGGCTCCCCGAATCGGTTTCTCTCAACCGGGTTAATATAGGAAGGCTTCGGCTCGAATTTTCTCGCCTCCCAAGGTAGTTCGAATCCTTTGTAGAGATTCGCAATTTGTCGGCCTCGAGTGACTAGCAATAGTTGCTTCTTGACCATGACTGGAATTTCTGGAGAAGTGACTGTCTCATTTGAAGAAGTAGAGGCGGGAGATGTAGGTGGATCTTCTTCGAACAGAGCGTTCTCGTAGTAACTTGACAGAGTACTCGGCTCTTCCCTCGTTGGTAATACCCTTTGTGATCGTCTCAACTCGCGCAAGGATTTCTCGATCTCAGGATTGAATGGTACTAGTTCACCACCGTGTGACCTGCGCATAAGAAGAAACTACAAAAAGAATATAAGAAAAGTTTAAGGAACGGAAGTCCCTTAAACTAAAGAAAGACTGAATAAAAACAACTAAAAATTAGAACAATTGCCTCCCCGGCAACGGCGCCAAAATTTGATACCCGTCGTTGTGAGCACCAAAAATAAGATTTATAATTTCCTATTAAAACTAACCTAGGCTAGTGGTAACAGGGTCGAACCACAAGGAGTCGAATGTAATTTCTAATTGTCTAATTTAGTCTAAGGTAACGAAAGTGGGGGTTGATTTGATTTGGTCTATACCAATAGCAATAAAAGACAATAAACTAAATAAACGGTTAAAACAGATAAAAGAAGGGGTACTAGGATGGTCGGTTCACTATAGTTTCGGCGGCAGCATATTAAACAGGTCTAAATCAAACACATGAGGCGGGAAATAAAGAGGTCCTCTAGGTCCACTCTTAACAAATAGCATCTTTCGATCTCACTATAGGTCCCTAATATCACTAATATAACTTTCGTCCTGAAAAGTGACTAACGGTCTAAACTTTACCTATCTTTCGATCTCAGCATAGTTTAGTCATTTTAATTGGTGATCTAACAACTGTCCCTATCTCTCGATCTAATGGGCCAGTCATATATTAAGCATTCAACTAGCCGCATGCATTCGATTCGTCAAACACAACATTTAAATCAATTAAAACGAGGGTAAACCTCACGTGGTCGGTCGATCGACAGGTATGGCGGCAAATCGATCGACCGACACGCGATCAAAGCCGTATTCATTCTATTGCCGCCTATACTATAATTCCCCTACATCCTAGCACAAACTATTTAGCTACTCATATTAAGGGTGATAACAACAATAAAACCAATAAAATAGACAGAAGAATTCATGCTTGAAATAATAGAACAAACAATTAACATAAACGATGAATCGGTTTTAGGAAACTAACTAGCAATTCTATCCTACAAAGCGATAATAAAGCAAACTGAATTATCAGCAGAAGAATACCGATTGGAATTGCGGCAAGAGATCCAGAAACCGAATGCAAAAGTAATTGTACGAAATAGTATTAAAAACCTTAACTGTTGAATGTTGGAAAACTGGCTAAAGAACTAGTAGAAAACTAGGTAAATTTCTGAATGAATCTCCCTGTAAACTAGGTTACGTTATATAGGAAATATACGTAACACTTATTATTAAAACCTAAACACAATGGGCTTCAAGTTCGTTGATCTTTTAATTTCGTAAATGCAAAGAATGTGGTCGATCGACTAAGAGTGGCGGTCGATCGACCGAATAGTGATGTCTGTAGCCTTTGGAACCCGCAAGTTGGTCGATCGATCAAGGCGGTGGTCGATCAATCAAGTAGTGACACTTGACTTCTATAATCTCGTGGATTTGTCTTTTAGGCCTTGGAATGCGCACCAAGCTCGTTCCTTAAGCGAATGCTTCACGTCAAATGCAATGCAAGACACTCGGGGATGGATTTAGCTCAATTTCCGTTGAATTCTTCACATTTCTGCAATAATGTACAAAAACACGAAAATAGACGGAAATAGGGGAAATGGTAGCTTAAATTACACAAATGAGCTCTGAAATGCGTGGAAAATAGGATGTAAAACATCATATGAAAGACACGCATCAATCCAAGTCAAAGTTTGGCTAGTAATAGGCCAGCTGGATCATGGGGGTAATCAGGGAGGCCAAAGCAACAACAATGGCGGCTACAACCACAATAATGGAGGGTCCTATCCGCGTCCGAACAACAGTGTGACTTAGAACTCGGCAACTAAGCCTACCACTTTAGCCACTACGGTTCAGGGTGGAGGTCAGAAGAACAACGACAAACTTTTTATGATGGGTAAGAAGGAAGCTGAGGATGATGCTCATATGGTTACTGATGCGTGCATTTTATATAGGTATTTCGTACTTCATTTGCACGCATTTCTATGCATTTTGTGTAGTGTTTAGCTACAAATGTCCCCCGAATTGTCTACTTTGGTTTCTCTTATCTTATTTGCAGGAATGAACCAAATAGGAGCATAATCAAGCTTAATACTTTTCCCTATGCATGCATTTAGGAGATTAATTGAGTCGGAGCCTTAAGACTACTATTTTGAGATGCGCAAAGAAGTAAGTTAGCTAGGCGAGCAAAGGAAGAACTTTAAATTGCTAGTGCCTATTTTTAAGAGCTATATCTCGAGTTATACAACTGATTTTCCAGTTATTCCAACTGGATATGAAATCTTGTCCTCTTAGCTTTCCAACGCCACCGTAAACGCCCTGTTTTCCCAAGTAACGAAGAAATGGCAGTCGTTTGAAGTTAAGTGCGCAAAGGAGAAATTGCGCGCTGGAAAGTACTCGATCGAGTACAATTGTGTTCGATCGACTCCTTTTCCTACTCGATCGAGTAGTGCCTATTTAATAAGTGTTCGATCGAGTACCTAAAGTAATCGATCGAGAGGTTTTAGCTTGGATTTGCTCGATCGAGTGATATAAAAGTCCTCGATCGAGTATTTATCTATTATACTCGGGATTTTTATCCCGTGATAGGTTTAGTTTTGTTAATTTTCACTTCCCTATATAAGGGAGTCGTAACTAGGTTAATAAACACTTCTTCTTTTACCTTTTAAGACTTCTCTTAATACACTTTACTCTCTTAATCTTTCCCTTAAACTTTCTACTGTAACTTTGCTATTGGATTTCTTTGCTCGGATTTGGATTGTTCTTTAAGCCGGAATTCTTGTGATTGTAATCCCTCTTCTCTTTATTAATCTTAATCTTGTTATTAATTGCTTTAATCCCTTGTTTCTCTTATCATTAATTTCTGCCCTAATTTCATTTATGCAATTTTATTGTTATTTCATCATGCTTTCAATTAGTTCATTCACTGTTATTAATATTGACAACATTAGTAATATGAGTAGCTAATTTCTCTTATGTTAGGACCAGGGAATCCATGGTAGGATTGCGACGATGTAGCGAATAGATTAGATGGTTTACTTGTGAGAATCTGTCCCATAGCAATATAACTGTACACCAATTTAGTTGAATGCATGCTTCTAAATTACATTAATCTGGTTAATTTCGTTCCTGGATCGGAAGATTGGAATGAACAGACTGCTATATGAACATGTAGACTACCCTAATGGGGACGGAAGTTAAGTTAGCGGAAATCTAGGATAGAAAGTGGACCGGAAGGACCTTTCCGTATCCTTCTCACAAGTATGTCTAGGCTATTTGCAACTGAGTCGATAAACTGCCATGGTGAACCGAAATCCTGACATGCTCTCTTTTATCTAATCACATCTATCATTTACTGCTCTTACTTTATTTCTCTTACCCTTTGACTTCCAGTAGTTTAGAAAATTAAATATAAAAACCCCATTTGTGACTTAGATAGACGGATTACAGATAGATACCTTGCCTCCCTGTGGAGATCGACCCTACTTATCACTAGCTTCCGTTAGTTATATTTAGGTTTATTTTTGGTACAGAAACGACCGTATCAGTTACGGTACTTTTCTTGTTCATAACATGCCGTCTTTTGTTTTTTTTTATTCAGGGGCAACCCACTCGTTTGTGTCTAGGGGTCATGCCTTAGCTATGGGTTTGGGAGAGTATGAGTTGGTAAAAAAATAACATGATTATACCTTCGGGAGAGTCCGTGTCATGTACTAAGTTATACAAAGGGGTGTTCATGATGGTTGGGCAAGTAAACTTACCAGTCAATCTGTTAGAGTTTCCTATGGAGGGGTTTTAGGTCATAGTCGGGATGGATTGGTTGGGTAAGTACGATGCTAAGATAGACTGTCGACAGAAGAGCGTGTCTTTAAAGGGACCTTAGGGAACCAAAGTGTCATATAGGGGGTTTGTTGTAAAGCCCAAGATGAAGTTGATCACAGTGATGACTTTAAAGTCATGTTTGAGGAAGAAGTGTCCTTTTATTCTCTGCCATGTGTGGGATACCCGGATGGAAGAGCGGTCAGCAACAGATATACAAGTGGTTAGAGAGTTTGGGGATGTTTTTCCGGATGAGATACCAGGGTTACCTCCTAAGAGGGACATCGACTTTAGTGTTGAGCTAAACCAGGGACGGGACCTATATCTAAGGCTCCGTACCGCATGGGAGTTAAGGAGTTGGAGGAGTTGAAAACGCAGCTGAATGAGTTATTGGACAAGGGGTACATTCAACCTAGTGTATCACGTTGGGGTGCATCGATTTTATTTGTGAAGAAGAAAGACGGTAGTATGAGGCTATACATCGACTACAGGGAGTTAAATCATATCATCGTGAAGAACATGTATCCTTTGCCAAGGATTGATGATTTGTTCAACCAACTGAGTGGCGCATGGGTGTTTTCTAAGTTCGATTTGAGGTCGGGTTATAACCAGTTGAGGATAGCCGATGAGGATATTCCAAAGACAGCTTTCCAATCATGGTATGGTCACTATGGGTATGTGGTAATGTCTTTTGGGTTAACTAACGGATCAACAGTATTCATGGATCCTATGAATCAGATCTTCAGCCCGTTCTTGGATAGGTTTGTGGTCATCTTCATTGATGGCATCTTGGTCTACTCTAAGACTAAGGAGGAGCACGAGGAGCACCTGAGGTTGGTACTGCAGACTTTGCGAGATAATCAGCTCTATGCCAAGTTATCTAAGTGTGAGTTCTAGTTAGAGAAGGTGGATTTTCTTGGCCATGTTATCTCTAGAGATGGCGTGTCAGTGGATCCTAGTAAGATTGAGGCAGTGTGTGAGATCCCTGAAAAAAATCTCCTTTTTAAAAATAAGTAAATAATATTATGAAGTCGCCAGTAGGTTTTATAAAAAAACATACAAAAATAAGTTAACGGAAAAGGCCCCTTTTGATCCCTAGAATGGGGACTGATTCGTCACTCTGGTCTGAACCAAAGATTGCGGATTCGGGGGTAAAGGTACGATCAGGGAAGGTGTTAGGCACCCGGATCGCCCATCAAACTGACGCCCTCTACTATTTATTTATAATATTATATATTTGACGAAATTTATCGAAATAGTACAAATTATTTACAAAGAACAAATAAATTAGGTTAGTTTATATACAATAAATAGAGAAAATAAATAAAAGACAATAAAAGAATTAGATAAAAAGAAAGAGTAAAGAAAAACTTATTTGATGTCGGTACCCTCAGGCATATCTGGATGTTTGACTATTAATGAATTTCGACTTTGTCGTTAATTATTGGCTCTTATACGCTTATATAGAAACTGGGACAATTTATTGTGTGTGGTTTGATTTGAAATTGAGACGGCTGTCTGGGAGTATTGAATTTCTGGTCTTGAATTGGATGTACGGTATTTGTTTGTGTAAGTCTCATATGTTTGTATGTCTGTCCGTGGAATTGTGTGTTCCCTTAGACGATCACAAATTCTCATTGAAGACATGACATATCCGTCACAAGCTGAAGACGGATACCATTTTACCTCACAATGTACCCACTTTTTCTCTCTCTGCAACACTATTCATGTGGTCCCCTTTCTCCACTAACCCATTTTGTTACCATTTTATCTCACAAAATATCCGTCACAAATGGTAACCCGTCACAAGGGAGACCAATTGTTAGACGATTTATTTTTATGTCCGTCTGGTTATTCTTGTCCGTCCCCCTGAATCTCTTTGTACGTCTTTATTTATAGTCTTTGGTTGCTGAAGTTTACTAAGATAATGATTACTTGTACATCACGTTCCAAGCCTCTTGATTTTCTATCTTTTCATTGTTTTCTTATCTTTTCATTGTCTAAATTGTTTGGATGTACACTATCAATTATAGAATTCTAGAAGGGTGAGACAATCCAAGTCAGCTTCCTTCACCCAAAACATTGTGTACGTATTTCCTCGTAATTAATCTTGTTAGTTAACTTTTCTATTAGTATTTTGGCCCACATGGAAATAGGCATCAGACTTAGACAAGGGTGTTAGGCCCAAATATGGATATTCTCGCGTGTTCTAATCTGCGCAATCCATCGCAAACTTAATAGACGTGGTCATATAGGGGAAGGTCAATGGGTAGTTTTATGCCATTTTGAGTGATTTATCGGGAATTAAGTGTAAAGAGCCTTTAATTATAACATTGTCAATTTTCATTTAGTCATTTAATTTTAGCCTCATCATCGGGTACCCTTAAGGTTAGGTAGACAACTTTGAGGTGTCTACAGAAGCCCCCACTTTGACCGAGTCTGAGTAAGACGAAGGTCAAAGTAGTCCGGTCGGGACAGATAAAGGATAAGAAAAGTACCTGGGCCTCTTACATTACCTTTTTGAAGTAGCTGGAAATTGGACTGGTTAGCAAAACTTTGTTTTACTAATCAAGTCGAACTGGTCTGTGAAACTTTGTTTTGTTGTGCAAGCGAAGCATAGTGAAACTTTGTTTTTTTGATGCAGAATCCTGGAATAACCAAACTTTGTTTATTAAATTTGGAATCGGAATATCTAAACTTTGTTTAGTTTGGATTTGGAATCTGGTATAGCTAAACTTTGTTTAGCCGATCTGGATCTGGTAGAGCGAAACTTTGTTTATTTGGTGCAGAATCCAGTTAAGCAAAACTTTATTTCACTTAAGAGTGTACCTGCAAAATCTGATTTCACAAGCTCGTATGCGTGTCAGGGCCCGCTGACCGAGTAATTCAAATTTTTATTTTGAAAAGGGATTAGAATGTAAAATTTGATTTTACAAACTAGGATTTGCAAAATTTTATTTCACAAAGAGGAAAGTTCAAAAAAATTTATTTTAAGAACTCAAATGCATGTCAGGGCCTGCCGACCAAAGGATTCAAAATTTTATTTTGAAAAAGGATGGATAAGATCGTAAAATTTTATTTTACAAACTTAGATGCGTGTCAGGGCCCACCAACCGATAAGTTTGAAAATTGCAAAATTTTATTTCGCAAAAAGGGCAAGTTCAGAAAATTTTATTTTAAGAACACAGATGCATGTCAGGGCCTGTCGACCAAAGGATTCAAAATTTTATTTTGAAAAGGGATTAGATTGTAAAATTTGATTTTACAAACTAGGATTTGCAAAATTTTATTTCGCAAAGAGGAAAGTTCAAAAAAATTTATTTTAATAACTCAGAATGCATGTCAGGGCCTGCCGACCAAGTGATTCAAAATTTTATTTTGAAAAGAGAAGCTGATTTGAGGATCGTAAAATTTTATTTCACGAAAAGAGCTGGAGAATTGCAAAATTTATTTCGCAAAAAGATTAGACTTGAATTTTTGACAATCATTGATTTTGAAATTCGCAAAATTTTATTTTACGGGAAGATGGGACTTTATGAGAAAGCCCCCACTGTGGATGAATCTGGAAAATGAATGATAAAGTAGTCGACTGAGAGTAATTAGTGACAAATATATGACACCTAAAATGAAAATACATGTCCTAGCTATGATGCTAGCTATGCTGAATGTAAAAATGAAGTTCTTTTTTTTTTTAAAACATTTGAATTGAGATTCTTTTTTTGAAAAGATTTTGTAAATGATGGGGTCTGACCCAAATATGATCCATTTAGAAGGACTGGACACGGTTACTCTGGAAATATCTCCGATGTGGAGAATATTTATCATTTTTATTTGACCTATTAATTTGAGTTATTCTTTGACGAGTTCTACCCTCTTTACAGTAACAAGCTCTACTAATTAAGCAAAACTAATATCATAGAAACAAAATACTTATATGACCGTATAAACTTAGTGTACATCCCCCGAATTCTTAGATGCTGAACGAGGGTGATAAATGGAATGGAGTAAAAGGTTCTATGGTGTTAGAAGACACTGAAGACCTGTGTGCCTCTCTCACTCACCAAAATGATTGAAAGGATCGTCCCAAGAGGAATGGAGACATTGTAACTGTGGATTGACTCGTCTGAAAAATGAAAAATGACTACTCTGCAATTTGATTGCAAATTTGACTGGAATTGTTTTTTTGCCTTGTGAATTTTTGAGACTTTTGACATTGGATTTGATTGCAACTTTGGCTGGAATTTTTTTGTCTTGTGAACTTTTAAGTCTTTTGACACTGGATTTGTATCTCTTTTAGATCATAATTTTGCTCTTTGAATATTTGAGAGTCTTGAAACTGGATTTGAATCTATTTGAGATCATTTTGGTCTTTGACTTTTGAGACTTTTGTCACTAGAGTTGATTGTAACTTTGACTGAGTATTTTTGTTGACTTATGAGAGTCTTTACTGTGAGTATTTTTGAGCTTGTATTGGAATTTGGACTCACATCTTAAGTTTATTTTAAGGGACTAGTGGTCACCTATAAAACAGCACGAAGTGCGCGCTCCCGTGTCTTATTTGGTATGTTTGGGCACGGGTGTACTGAGAATCTGGTTTGAATATTTTTAAGCTAATTTTCTAGCACCAATGGGAGTGAATGATAATATTTGCTAAAATGGTCGATCATATGAGATTGTGCTCATCTGGTAGTCATTTGAGATATGGGAAATTGACAAATTTGGCACATAGAGAGTTGTGCTCATTTAAACTAGTAGTCACATGAAGTATGGAAAATTAACGAATCAAGTAGAAAGATGGAATCTCCAAACCTATAGGTCACCTAGTTAGAGACACGGCGATCAAAGAATTATCACACCGCAGAGATGGAAAAGATGGTCTAGTGCACGCCCTCGTTTAGGCTAACTCTAAGAGGTCGACTAATCTACACTAAAAAGATACGACCTAAAGTATTTCAAATCTATTTTACTAGTTAAGGGTAAAAAGTAGAACAAGTGACTAATAAAAATGACATATGCTAGTATTTATTTATTTATGGGATATTCTCTCGTGTACCCCTCAACTTTTTCATTTTCTATGATATACCCCTCTTTTCATGCAAAAAAACTTTGATCGTCAATAACTCTTGGCTACAAATTCAGAATACGATAAATTTTTTTCCAAATTGACCGTCTTAAAGTGGTCTTCAGTTTGAAAAAAAAATCACCGACGTCTCAACTGGTACTACGGAATTATGGTCGGTCAAAGTTTATTCGTTAAAAAATGTTTGACCAACCATAACTACCGGCTACGAGTTCAAAAAGCGGTAATTTGTTTTTTCAAATTTAAGGCCTTGACGAGATAATTGGTTTGAAAAAAAAATTACCGTTTTCTGAACTCGTAAGAGAGAATTATTGTCGGTCAAAGTTTTTTTGTGAAAAGAAAAACAGACACCTTAAAAACGAAAAAGTTGAGTACTGTGAAGAATATCCCTTTATTTATTTATGTAACTCAAAAAAAAAACTAGGATGGTCCTATTTTAACTAGACTCTTAATCTAGACCAGGACTCAATTGATAATGCCAATAAGTTTGAATTAACTTTCTTATTTGATCGAGAAGACTTGTGACCAATACGCCCTTGTTATGGTTCATTAGATTACTCCTTAGTTAGCCAAAGGGTCGTTCAAGAATAGGTTCAAAAGCAATAGGATTGTAAAGCATTATAATCACCTTTTAGAAGACAAAAGTATACAAATGATTGACGTCAGATTAGTATGTACTCAAGAAATGAATGCCTGTTCACTGAGGGTTTATTATTTTATTTGACTACCATTTTAAAAGTTTGGGAGCAGTTTGGGAGCGGGGAGTCATTTTATGTGTAACGAGGGTGATACAAAACCCTACAATGGATCACAAATGAGTTTTTTTTTTTTAAAATTAAAAATGAAAAGTAAAGTTTTTTTTTGAATAAAATAAAAAACTCAATAGTTAAAATTAGAACCCATCTGTTTTTTATAAAAAAAAGAAACTTTTTTTTTTTTTTGAAAGGAGAAAAGAAACAAGAAGGAATCGAAAATTTGTATTATCCTAAATGCAAACAAACAATGCGAATATGCTGTCATGATAATCTTATGTACCAGTGTACAATGCATACTACTATAGTACTCAACACGTGTACATGACTTACTTTCCCTACGTTTTCTAATCTTATTACTTCCTCGGTTCCATATGATAGTTTACGTTTGCTTTATGCACGTATGCCAATGCTTGTTTTATTTTGTTCATATCTTTAGTTACGTATCATTAAAAATTATAAAAATTTGATATTCATAATGCACTCGGTATGACGATTTAAACAAGATCCCACATGACTATCTTTTATGTTATGCATTAGAAGTTGTATTGAAGATTCTTCTCACTTATGAATAGTGCCCAAAAAACAAACTTAAACAATTCAATGGAACGGAAGAAGTATTAATTAGTTATTACTACATACATGCAAAGTGTGTGTTGTGATAAATGATAGTGCTAATATGCTACATGCAAACACAGAGAGGAAGACGTACGTTTGATGGGTCGTTATTGACGCTAATTTTACGCAATCAGACAAAAGTATTAACACAAGCAGTGCAAGATCTAATTTTTCTTTTTAATTAATCAGGATTATTAATGCATGATTTGACTACTTAAATATTAACAGGCAAGATACATACGATGACCTATACAAAGAATCTACGGGAACTATGGTTAGGTTTATGGGTTGGAAATTGGGTACTCACAACATTAAAATACCTGAGGGTATCTCTCGCTTTTGTGCTCCCCCAGTCATATGGACCAGACGAATTACCAAAACGCGACGTCATGAGGTGGAAAATATGTGTAAGGCCTAGTCGGTCGAATGGACCTTCTAAGTATACAACATACTTTACCGAGGGTGAAATAGAGTAGCTTAAAATAGCATAATATTGACTTACGGAGAGTCTATGCCTTTTTTGTCTCACAATATACAAAGTATAAAGAAAAACAAAATAAGAAGTAAAATATACATATGAACAAGATTATCAGAAATACATGCATACGGCTTACTCTGCAATACGAAACGGATGAAAATCAATGATACAAAGTAAATAAAGTAAGAGATTTGCTATATCACGCCCCCTGTTTTACTTGTTACGCCCCCTATTTTTTCATTTATTCCTATTTTGCCCTTAAACTATGTATTTAGTTAACTAAAATATTTCTAATTTTTTATTTTACGATTTTTGGAGACGGTTTTTTACAAAATTAAATAAAATTAAATCGTACTCATTCATCCAAGACGATATTAAATCGTTACAAAAAACGTCTTGAATGAATGAATGAATGAATGAAAAAATTATATCGTTTCAAGAATAATGATTACAAGATTTAAAAAATAAAATAAAATTTAGCGGCACACATAACACGATTTAAAAAAATACGAAAATTGGCCTCGTCATGTAGTTTACAAGACACAACCAATGACCCGTCATGTGGATTACAAGACACGGCCATGGCACTGTCATGTCATGTGGCTTACAAGACATGGCCATGGACCTGTCATGTAAACCACATGACACACCCATGGTTCTGTCGTGTAAACCACACGACATGGCCATGGCCGCGTCTTGTAATTCACATGACACCACCATGGCCGCGTCTTGTAATTCACAAGACAAGGCTACTTTTTTTTTTTTTTTTTTTTTTTTTTTTTTTTTTAGTGAAAGTAATTGCAATAGTTGGTGGAAAATACGTCTTTTTAAGACCGGGAACATATTAAATTAATTACTCTAAAAATCGCCCCAAACTCGATTCGACAAAGCGGTAATTAAATCAAAAATGAAAAGTTCAACAAAAATCATTTACTATTATACAATTATTAGTTATTGTAAAAGATATTACCAAAATCCAATAATTATAAAACAATAATTTAAAAAACGTCTCCGATTATAATTTTGTAAAACCCGTCTCCGAAAACCATAAACTAAAAAACGAGAAATATTTTTTACTTTAATTAATTAAATAGTCCAAGGGTAAAATAGGAATAAATGAAAAAGTAGGGGGCGTAACAAGTAAAACAGGGGGCGTGATATAGCAATTTTAAATAGGTCTGGCATCTTGGATATTTAAGTAGGAGTCTATGTCGGTTAGTTGGTCTTTTTATCACTTTATTACTTTCATTCATGAAGCTAACCTGTGTCAACAGTTCAATTAAATTTGACATACCAAAAAATCTGAGAAGCAGTTGAACAAAATACGGGACAAATAGATCTTGGGATATTGATGCGTATCATTTATATGATGTTTTACATCCTATTTTACACGCATTTTAGAGCTCAATTATGTAGTTTATGCTACTATTTTCCCTATTTCCGTCTACTTTCGTGTTTTTGTATAAAATTGCAGAAATGTGAAGAATCCAGCGGAAAATGAGCCGAATCCGTTCCCGAGTGTTTAGCATAGGATTTGACATGAGGTATTGACTCGAGGAATGAGCTTGGTGCGCGTTTCAAGGCCTAAAGATAGCAAAAGCATGGGTGCGTACGAGTTTAACAAGCAAAGAAGCACTTCACGATATTGCAGCCTGCTTCAGATGGCAATATCTCGAGTTCTAGAGCCGATAATCGAGTGATTCCAATTGGAAGTGAAATCTTATCCCCTTAGCTTTCCAACGCCGCGTAGAACGCCTGATTTGACCATGTAACGAAGAAATGACAGCTCTTTTAAGATCGTTTGCTACGAGAATTCGTCGAATGCATTCTTGACAAGACACCCTTGGTCGATCGACTGACCTACATGGTCGATCGACCAGAGCACGACTAACATAAGCTATTGTTCAGCAAGAGTCAGTCGATCGACTGGCCTCAGTGGTCGATCGACCATCCCACGAGCTGACGCGCAAATTAAAAGACGAGGAAGCCCATTGTAATTAGGTTTAGGAATAAGGGTTTTACGTGACATTCCTATATAACGTAACTCCTTTCCTATTCATTATTCATCATTCATTAGCTTAGTTTAATTCAGCTTCTATCATACAATCGAGTACTCATTAGTTTAGATAAATTTTCCGTCAATAAAGTTTTCTTTTGCATTAGGGTTTGATCATTTCGTTGCAATTCCTCTTTACGGTATTCTCTGTTCTTCCGTTCAATTTCGTTTCTTTTATTCTTCCATAGTTAGAATTGCTAGTTAGATTTCCCAAAGCTAATTTATCGTTTCATATTAGTTAATTATTTAGTTAATTCAATTATGAATTCGTTTGCTTTAGTTGTTAATTTTACTGTTTTTATTATCGCTAATATTTCTAGCTAAATCATTTGTGCTAAGATGTAGGGGATCTATGGCGTAGATGGCAGTAGAATAGGTGAACCCGCATTAGGGCTTGGTCGATTGACTGGCTTAACTGGTCGATCGACTGAGCCGGATAGTCGATCGACTGGGGTAGCTGGTCGATCGACTGACTTCGTGTCTGATTAGCACCGTATAATTCGTTAAGTGCAATATTTAACAATGAAAACAAGAGGAGACTTGTTAGATGCTTAGTTTTGACCAACCCGTAGATCGAAAGATAGGGAAGGGCATTAATTAACGAGTTGAGACGACTAAATTGCTGAGATCGAGAGATAATGTAATTTAGGCTTTAAGAATCACTTTTCAGGGCGAGAGCTAGTATTAGTGAGACCTATGGACTAGTAGCATAGGCCGAAAGGAGCTACTAGTTAACTTGGACCGAAAGGACTTGTTTTACCGATCCTACGCGACTGTATTTCGGACTACCTAGGATTATTGTGCCATCGCAGCTATAGTGAACCGACCGTCTTAGCATTCCTTTTATCATTGTTTACATCTTTTATTATTTCTATCTGCTATTTAGTTTATATTTCTAGATTTAGATTTAATACATATCAAAACCCCCACAACTGTTACCCTTAGACTAGAATTAATAACAACTATTATCTCCCTACCTCCCTGCGGATCGACCCTTACTACCACTTGCTAGTAGTAGTTTGGTTTTATAAATATTAATTTTGATACTTGCTTCGACAGGTATCAGATATATTACATTAAAGACGTCAACTATATAATATTAAAAATAAATTTTGAGTCTTACCCGTTTATTAAGTCCCCAGCGGAGTCGCCACTGTGAGATCCCTGAAAAAAATCTCCTTTTTAAAAATAAGTAAATAATATTATGGAGTCGCCAGTATGTTTTATAAAAAAACATACAAAAATAAGTTAACGGAAAAGGCCCCATTTGATCCCTGGAATGGGGACTGATCCGTCACTCCGGTCTGAACCAAAGATTGCGGATTCGGGGGTAAAGGTACGATCAGGGAAGGTGTTAGGCATCCGGGTCGCCCATCAAACTGACGGCCTCTACTATTGATTTATAATATTATATATTTGACGAAATTTATCGAAATAGTACAAATTATTTACAAAGAACAAATAAATTAGGTTAGTTTATATACAATAAATAGAGAAAATAAATAAAAGACAATAAAAGAATTAGATAAAATGAAAGAGTAAAGAAAAACTTATTTGATGTCGGTACCCTCAGGCCTATCTGGATGTTTGACTATTAATGAATTTCGACTTTGTCGTTAATTATTGGCTCTTATGCGCTTATATAGAAACTGGGACAATTTATTGTGTGTGGTTTGATTTGAAATTGAGACGGCTGTCTGGGAGTATTGAATTTCTGGTCTTGAATTGGATGTACGTGTAACAGCAAATTTTGTATTGCGATAACTGAAATACAAAACAAGGAAACAAATAAATTTTATTAATAAATATCAAAAGTACGTGTACAATCTCTAATGTATCCTCTGATTCTAATATGCCGTAAGGGGTACGTGTACGGGGTACACGTGAGGGGTGCGCGTGTAGACAAATTTAATTGCTCTACACGCGATGTAGATTTGATTTCTTGAGAGGGTCATGATGACTTGGATCTCTCTTGAAGGTTTGAATTTGTGATTGAATCTTCAACGCAGGCGGCACGATTTGATGTGCTTGTTGACTGCTTGCAATGATTTTGACAGAGAGGATTTGTGGGAATTTTGTACCTTGTTCTCTCTAGCTCCTTTGCAATTATGAATTTTCCAACCCTTTGAATGAATGAGAAGAGCTCTATTTATAGAGTTTCAAATCCCCTTGTTGGACTTTGGTGGTCATAGACCCATTTGTGGGTTTATTAGCAACCTTGGCCTAAGTTTGATTCTTTCTGGGTTTAGTGATCCGAATAACTCCTTTTGTAATCCGAATCGACCCATATTTCATTTAATCGGGAGAAAATAATTAAATTAAGTTAAAATTTGGTATTAACTCAAAATAATTAATTTATTTTATTTATTCGGCACATTAATAAATTTTTCGTGCCTACAAATTGCCCCCTCGGGACCTTGTCACGTGCGCCATTTTTGGTGTCTTGACGTGGCGAGGTCTCGATACATTTTGCTTTGATTTGGAAATCGATGATGAGCGCCCTAACTTGTCACGAAGGGCTCCTCCACTTGGCTTGACTTGGAAATCGATATAGAGCACCCTAACTTGTCGTAAGGATAACCTTCTATCTTGTAATGTCACCCTGTCATTATCTAACTTGGCGAGTGAATTTGTGTTTGACTTGGAAGTCGAGTCATACCCACACTCGTCGTAAGGGTAGTAGCTTCTGGAATTTTTTTTTTTGACGTCACCCTGTCATTATCTGACTTAGCGAATGACCAGTTGTGAGAGAGAACTCATTTGAATCTTTTTCTTGACTTTGAAGTCGATGGCACCTCAACTTGTCATAGTGGTAGTCTGTTTATTTTCTTTTTAATGTCATCCTGTCATTATCTGACTTGACGGATAACACGTTGATGGAGTATATATATGTCACGTAATCCCAATCAGTACCATGGTCTTATCATGGTCACTAGGGCTACGTAATTAGTGCACTGTACCCACTTTCCATATAATTAAGATTGAGCTAGACCAATAGAAAACTAAAGTTCTCTCCTTTTTTTAGGTAAGTACTCTTCAAGAATTCCACCGTCATGCAGTTTCCTTATTCTTCTTGAATACTAAATTTCTTCGACAACGATTATATTTAGAAGTAGAGTTTAAGGACACCCACAACCTATATATAAATGCTTTCAGCCCTTCATCATGCGCATGAACCTCTGAGGCAAACAAACACCTTCTAGCCGGTATTTTTTTGTCTTGCCGATTCTTGCTGCAGTCCTTTTTTATTGTCAATATCTTTCAAGCACATTGGACACAACACCATACTCTTTACTTCTTTGCTTTCTTTTCATGTATAGTAGAGTTTCATTGCCAACGAACATCGTTTCGCTTTGATTTCTCATGTTTATCTTCATTGTGTGACTGAATGAACACTGATTCGAATATAATTCCACAACTGTGCTTTTTTGTTTTTGTTTTACACAGCAAAGTATTTCCTCTGTTCTAAATTTTGCGGCGTTGGTTGCTAATCGAATATTTGGTAAGAAACTCTCAGGACTAATCTGGATTCTTGCCTTGGATATGGATTTATGGCCATGTATGCGTACTTATTCAGCAGACGATGCTCAAAATCCGCTTCGAATCTTCGATGCTTGCGACAATCTTTTAAATCTGGTCAGAATAGGATGAATGCCTTTTCTTTTTTTTTTTGTTGATCAGTTGATGCTTGCACCGTTAACCTGAAAATCTCGACCCGTTTCCGGTAAATACTTGCCTGAATTTTGATTAGAGTTCATCATGGACTGACTCGAATAATAGCTTCATGAGTAATATGCCCCAATTGCATCTTGATTTAGCTTGCATCTCGTCTGACTTTGGAGTTTGGACTAAGGATTTTTTTTTCAACTTTGACCTTTGATTTATTATGTTTGGCTGTCTCGAGGTCTAAAGAAACGTAAATTGTTGGCAGGGATGAACTTGGTTACGAAAGGGAGATGGGTTTGGTTTTCTATGAATAAAATAAGTTCACTTTGCCATATGCTTGGGTAGGTAGTGGATTTTTAATGCACCTCCTTCCTTTTAAAGTAATCTCATGCGAATACTAAATTACTAATCCTTTGTTGTTGATTAACAGCTCATGTTACAGTCTTTTTTGAGGTAACATTCTCACCCTCTTTGCTTAAACCATACTTGAATATAATATGTATATTCTTTGCTTTGTATGTATACCTGTCTGTTGGCCGTTCATGCAGGTATCATGTTCCGTCTTTCTAGCCAACCAATTCAATTTGTTTATCAACCGCGGAAGATTTTATTATTCCAGACAAGTTATTTCAGCCAATTTCGACTTGTCGATATCTTTATGCGAGGCAGTCTTATTTGTCTACCGTTGAAGGCTTATTACTTGTCAGGGTGAACCCATTTTTGGGTCATCGCGACAGGTTATGTCAGGGTGAACCCATTCGGGTCATCGCGACACACTTTTGAAGACTTATTGCTTGTCAGGGTGAACCCATTTTTGGGTCATCGCGACAGGTTGTGTCAGGGTGAACCCATTCGGGTCATCGCGACACACTTTTGAAGACTTATTGCTTGTTGGGGTGAACCCATTTTGGGTCATCACGATAGGTTGTGTCAGGGTGAACCCATTCGGGTCATCGCGACACACTTTTGAAGAACCATGCAATGAACGTCCTTATGAAGACTATTATTTCATTACCCTCTCCCCTGAGACCTGCCGATGAATACACTTCTTGACCTGATGTCCCTCCTACTTGCAAAAGACTTCCTCATATTCTCTATATTAACTTGTACTTGTCATTTTTTGCAGGGCTGCAATTCGCGATGGACTTGACTCGTAGACTCCAAGAGAGTACGAGCTACTCCTGGATGGGTCATCTTGGGTTCCCTTTGGAGTTACCATGCAATGAACCCGCTCGTCGATTGTAAGGAAGTTCCAAGCCTTTATGTGCCAGATTGCTACACCATTTCATTACCTGTATGCAACGTGACCTTTTTTTTAAGAGCCATCCAAGGCTAACCGTAAAGCAAAGAGTGTGAAAACCAAGCTCAAGCGGAACTCATCATCGATTAACATTGTCTTGGTCTTTTACAAACTTGGTTGATGATTGACTGTAATTTTAGCCGTACACAGTTTAAGCTCTTGCGGGCTAGGAGCAATTTTTTTTTTTTTTTTTTTTTTTTTTTTTTTGTGGCTGCACTTGAACAAAGTGTTTGTTCAAACTGCCTACGTACTCACAAAGCTACCAGGGGTGACAACTTGCAAGATCAAGCCAACATAGTTCAAGAGATGGAGTTTTTTTTTTTTTGTTTGGAGGTGTGGCTGCACTTAAGCTACATGTTCACCCAAGCTGCCTACGTACTCGCAAAGCACGAAGTACTTTACAAGATCAAGCCGACGTAGTTCATAAAAGATGGACGGATTTTTTTTTTTTTTTTTGGTTGTGAGTTTTTTTTTTTTTGTAGTTTTTTTTTTGGGTATGCAGTTTAACCTCTTGCTTAGGAGCTTTGACTTGCAGTTTACGCTCTTGCTTAGGAGCCTTCACTGTTGGGATTTAAGAATAGTAACGCTTCAAAAACTTCCCATTGATTGGGCCTACCCGAACGCCGTCTTCATCTACGATTTTGTTAGCACCATTTGTGTAGACCTCCTGTACCACGTATGGACCATCCCACTTAGAGGTGAACTTGCCAACTGGCTTGTGAGAGGTGATGATTGGTCTTCGTACTGCCAGGACGAGGTCTCCTACTTGGAAAGAACGAGGACGCGCCTTTTTGTTGAATGCGCGTGACAACCTTGTTTGATAGCACTGGAGTTTTTGTTGAGCTTCTAATATTTTTTCATCGAGATCCTCTAACCCTGCTAATCGCAATTTGTCATTTTCGTCATCCGTGAGTCCTTCTTGAATAGCGATGCGCAAGGAAGGGATTTGTAGCTCTAATGGCAACACGACCTCTACTCCATACACCAACGCATACGGGATTGCCTGAGTAGGTGTTTTGTATGTGGTACGATATGCCCACAATGCTTCACCAATCCTTTCATGCCAGTCTCGCTTTGATTTTGCTACTACTTTTCTCAACAAGTTGCAAAGGGTCTTGTTGAAGGCTTCAGCCAAACCATTTGCAGAAGCATTGTACATTGATGACTTGTACTGTTTGAACTTGAATTTTTCTCCCAGACTTGTCATCAGATGGTTGAAAAATTGTTTCCCATTGTCAGTTGTGATACGCTGAGGTACATCATATCTGTAGATGATTTGGGTCCGAATGAAGTCCACAACATTTTCTTTCTTCACTTCACGTAGTGTGATGGCTTCTGCCCATTTTGAGAAGTAGTCAGTGGCGGCGAGGATATACTCGTTTCCATTTGAGGCCTTTAGAGTAAGAGGTCCCACAACATCAAGTCCCCAAGCTTCAAAGGGCCATGAAGAAATAGTGGGGTGTAACGGTTGTGGCGGTTGGTGTATGAAGTTTGCGTAGAATTGACAAGGTTCACATTTTTTCGCAAAGTCCATACAGTCTTGCACCATGGTTGGCCAGTAATACCCCATTCTTTTTACACGATCATGAAGTTTAGGCCCAGATTGATGAGAACCACAAATGCCAGAATGAGCTTCATGCATTGCTTCAGTAGCTCCGTCCTTGCTTAGACATCTCAACCATTGGCCTGAGAAAGAACGTCTGTAGAGTGTCCCTTTATAGTGAATGAACTTTGGAGCACGTCGACGTATTTCTACCTTGTGTCTAGGATTATCGGGTAGTTTTTGGTGGTCCAAGAAATCAATGATAGGTTAACGCCAGTCATCTTCATCAACTGTGTAGACGCATATCATGTTGGTTGTGTCTACATTTTATTCTCCGCGATGATACTACCCAACGATTGCAGACTGGGACTTTCATAGACTCTTCTGCCCCCAGTGCCAAAGTGGCTGCAAGATTAGCAAGCGCGTCAGCCAACTTATTGGCACTCCTTGGCACATGACCAACTTGGATGTCGTCAAGTTGATTCAGCAGTTGTAATGCCTGTTGATGGTAGGGAATCAAGTCATCCTTTTTCACTTCATATTCACTAAGGACTTGGTTGACCACCAGCTTTGAGTCTCCATATATGTCCATATCCCTGACACCTATTTCGATCGCCATTTGAAGACCGAGTATGAGAGCTTGGTATTCTGCCATATTATTTGTGCACAACTGAGTGAGTGTAAAGGCATATGGCATAAGATGATTTTGTGGAGTTACGAATACAACTCCAGCTCCAGCTCCATCTTGCCTTGCAGCACCGTCACAGTACATTTGCCATGGAGGTAGGACGTCCACATAGAAAATTTCTTCTCCTGGGAGGTCATCTGAAATTTCCCACTCTGCTGGCACTGGATGATCAGCAAAGAAGTCGGCGATAGCTTGACCTTTGACAACCTTTTGAGGCACGAACACCAAGTCATACTGCTTAAGTAAAAGTGCCCATTTCGCAAGTTTTCCAGACAAGACTGGTCTTGAGAGTATGTACTTGATTGGATCAACTTTTGAGACCACGTGTATGGTATGCGCCTGCATGTAGTGCCTCAACTTTTGGATGGCGAACACCAAAGCAAGACGTATCTTCTCTATGGGCGAGTAATTCAACTCAGCTCCAACCAAGGTACGACTCAAGTAGTAGAGTGATCTCTCCTTGCTGTCTTCAATTTCTTGAGCACACATTGCCCCCAGTGAGCGTTCTTGTGCTGCAATGTAGAGGACAAGTGGTTTTCCTGGAATTGGTGCCCCCAGCACTGGTGCGCTGGCCAAGTACTTTTTGATGCTATCAAAAGCATTTTTGCATTTTTCATCCCATTGGAATGGAGAATCCTTTTTCATGAGATGGCTGAATGGTTGGCAACGTCCTGCTAGGTTAGATATGAACCTTCGAATGTATGCCAAACGTCCCTGCAATCCGCGCAACTCTTTCAACGTCTTTGGTTCCGGCATTTCGTTGATCGCTTTGATTTTTGTTTGGTCAATTTCAATGCCTCTGTGTCTGACCACAAACCCTAAGAACTTCCCAGAGGTGACACCAAATGCACACTTGAGTGGATTCATCTTGAGTTGACATTTTCTAAGTCCCTCAAAGACGGTTCGAAGGTCTTTGATATGGTCTTCTCTTTTCTTTGATTTGACAACCACGTCATCAACATAACACTCTATTATTTTATGCAGCATATCATCAAAGATCTTTTGCATTGCGCGTTGGTACGTAGCGCCAGCATTCTTCAATCCAAACGGCATGACTGTGTAGTAGAAGATCCCTTTTGGGGTTCGAAAACCTGTTGCTTCTTGATCTTCAGGTGCCATATGTATTTGATTGTAACCAGCAGTACAATCCATGAATGAGAGGGCTTCATGACCAGTGGTTGCGTCAATCATCAACTCTGTAACTGGCAAAGGGAAGTCATCCTTCGGGCATGCATCATTAAGGTCTCTGAAGTCGACACATATGCGCAGTTGTCCATTCTTCTTTCTGACTGGGACAATGTTTTTTATCCAGGTAGAATATTTGACTTCTCGAATGAAACCTGCTTTAATGAGTTTATTGACTTCCTTTTCAATTTTAGGTACAAGCTCCGGCCTGAAACGACGTTGAGGTTGCTTTTTGGGACTGGTGCCTTTCTTGATTGCTAGACAATGGACTGCAATTTTTGGGCTGAGTCCAGGCATCTCTTTATAGCTCCAAGCGAAGACATCCGTGTACTCGACCAAGAACTTGTAGTACTCCTCTTGTTCTTCTTTAGTCAGCAGAGAACTAATATAAATGGGGCGAGGATCTTCCGTAGTTCCCAAGTTGAGCTCCTTGAGTTCATCCATAGTCGATTGCCCCCCGTCTTCAAGTGTTTCCGGGGCCTCATCGGCCTCAACTTCTTCATTCTTGTCAGGTATCTCTTCGACTGTGATGTGATATGACGAAGTTGTAATTTCTAAGTCACTTGACTTCCTTGCATCACAGGGACGTGAAGATGAAGGCAAAAGCTCTTCGGTATTCTTTTGCTGACCAGTAAGAACTAGTACACGCCTCCTTGCTTTGAGTGGCTCATGCTGGATGATATCCACTACTTGCATACGCTTCATGCGAGATGGTATTGCGATTCTCAAGTCATTGCTTACTCTTACTTCTTCTTCATTTTGTGTTGCAGAAGTTGAGAGAGGACGACCCTCACTACTATTCCTCTTGAGAGCCCCTAGTCGACTGAAGACTGTTTTTGATGGACCGCACAAGCGTTCATGTATTGCGCCCTTCTTGTTTATGCGCAACAAAGGTGTTGACTTTGACCTTACTTTCTCCTTGATTGCCAAGCCTAGCAAAGACAAAAATGTGTTTGGTTGAAACACTTGGTCTCCCTAACCTTGTAAATATAGAAGGACGACACTTCTCTGCAGGTGGACTTATTCGATCGAAGACTGAAGATGGATGCATCTTTTCCTCTCCTTCTTCCTTTTCTTCGACCTCTTCTACTGTGATGTGCTGAGAAGACGTAGTAGCCCCTTTTCTACGAGCACCAATATTCACAGGCGCAAGAGACTCATATCCGAGCCCGGCCCTGGTCACTATGAAGCTCCCATCTTGCTTGAATACTTCATGTTGTGCTTTGTTAAGACCGTACGGCTCAACTTCTATAACTTTGCCGAGATGAGTCGGATTTGTAAAGTCATATCCAGCCTTCGCCAGTAGCTTGTAAGCATTGCAATCAAATATCCCCTTGTTTTCTTCACTTGATGACTGACTGGATGAGCAGACGAAACCAGTTGGAGGAGGTCTCACAATCTTTGTTTGAGATGAACTTGGCAGAGGTGTAACGACTTTGGCCACCCATTCCTGCTTGATCACCTGGCTTGACTTTTTATCCTTAGGCTCTGTCTTTGGTGTTAGACACTCTGCAAAAGGACTCTCTCCATCTTTGCGATGAGACTTTGGGATGTAGCGTAGTACTGGTGGTTTAGTTTTCTGCGGCGTCTCTTGCTTCTTGGGTGACGCAACAGGAGTAGCTGTTTTGTTGGCCTTGTCTACATCTTTCTTAACATCATTCTCTTTAGCAGGACTTGCAGCTCCGTCTTCTTTGATGATGTTCTTTTCCCGCATACCTCCTTTTCCTGTTGAAGTGATGGTGGTTGGCATGAACTCACTAGAAGTACCATTCTCTTCAAAGAATTTTGCATCAGCGAAGAAAGAGTCGGCCTTAGAGAAGGGTTTGGCATCTCCGTCTATTTGCCTTTCGCCACCACGATAATATTTCAAACATTGATGGAGGGTTGAAGCGACAACTCCGTTCTCGTGCTTCCAAGGTCGTCCCAGCAATAGTTTGAACGATGTCTTACCATCCATGACATGGAACAATGTGTCGGAAGAAAGCTCACCCATGGTAAGGTTCACGCAGATCATGCTAACCGCGCGCTCCCCATTCAAGTTGAAACCATGAATCATTGTTCGACTACTGGAGAGTTCATCCATCGTGATCCCTAATTCGTTCATGGTAGCTTTTGGCATGAGCTTGACTCCTGAGCCTCCATCTATTAAAATGTGTATGACCTTTTGCCCCCGGATGTACCTAGACACATAAAGTGGCCTGTTGTGAGGCTTGGACCCCAGAAGTAAATCCTCATCTGAAAAACTTAAGGCTGCATTGTAGGAGACACATCCAGTTGATTGCTCATGAGGCTCGATTTTGTCTTTCATCTTGCCCGCGTACAACTCAGGCTTCTCAAGTCCTTGAATTATGAACTGACGCTTCTCTTTAGGTACATGAAAATTTTTTTTTCCACCCCATGTTTGTAGGAAGGGTTTCAAGAGCAGCCACTATTTCGTTCTCCTTTTCAGAATGAGACTGTTGTGGTGATACCGCATCATCTAGGCCTCTTTCCTTATTCTTCTTTTCATCGTCGCCACCTTCAGTAGCTGAGATGGTGAATGCAGTAACCTTGTTTAAGAAGTCTTGTGGGAAGAATTCTTTTAAGGTGACGGGACTCGGTGGTTCTTGTTCAAGTACATCAATAGGCAAGACACATGGTTTGACCACTGTTTTGGACATTTTCTTTCCCTTCGTCTTGCGAGGTTTAGTCTTCTTTGATTGTTTTCTTCGACGGTGAACAGGTTGCACTGTCTGCCATGTTTGTTTCTTTGACTTCTTCATGCTTCTTTTCCTCATTCTTATCCTGAGGAGGTAGTCTTTCTTCCAATGACATTGGAGGTAGTGACGACAATGACCCTTGGATCCGTAATGCCACAGGCTCAAAACTCCCGAACTGCAATATATACACACACTGTCCTTGCCGTATAATTGGCTCGTCAGGTTGATCCAGGACTACAGTAGTTTGATTTGTGGTTAGTGTGTCATCCAAGTCAAGAATGATCTTCCCTTCCTTGGAGAGCTGCATGATCTTCTCCTTGAGTGTTATACACTTTTCAATAGGATGACTCACCACTGTGATAACGCTTGTGATGGTGGGATCGTTTGTCATGTTTGCTTGCTCAGGGCGCTTGGACTCTGGCAATTGTATAACCTTCTTTTCTAAGAGGTCATCAAGTATTCCAGACAAGTCAGAATCTGGGAATGGATATTTCTTAGCTTGCAACTCTTTTAATGTAGGCTTGTCTCGTTGGTAGTTGTAAGAGAATGACTCTTTCTTCTTTTCATACTTAGGCTTTGACGAGATTTTCACAGGTGCATTGCTGGTTTCGACGACCATTGTCTCCTTCTTGGAGCCATTATCAGTTTTCTTGAACTCCTTCTTTTCACTTGGCGCCTTGGAGGCAGTTGGTCGAGCACTACCATGTTCTTTGATCGTGATCTCCATGTCATGGGCGCGGGTAGCCAGGTCCTTGAAGCTCTTTGGCATGATCCCTTTCAGGATGTAAAGAATGTCCCATTTCATCCCGTTTATGCACATTTCAACTGCTGATGCTTCACTTAAGCGATCCTTGCATTCCAAACTTAGCGCACGCCACCTGTTGATGTAATCGACGACAGGCTCATCTTGCCATTGAGTTGTCTTTGTCAATTCGCTCATCGACGACACGTCCGGTGTCTTTGTAGAATCTGTTGAGGAATTCATCTTCCATGTGACCCCAGCTGTCAATTGACTCAGAGTCCAGATCTGTGTACCAGTCGAACGCGATCCCTTTGAGCGAACGAACGAACTGGTTCACCAAACGATCACCTTCTATTCCAGCATTGTTGCATGTCTCGAGGAAGTGGGTGATGTGTTGCTTTGGGTTCCCCTTCCCGTCGAACTGTTGAAATTTTGAGGCTGATAGCCAGATGGCATGCGCAGACTGTCAGTCCTCTTAGTGTAAGGCTTGATGTAGTGTCCACTACTTGTCGAGCTATCATCCAACTGACACTTGATCGTCTTGGATATTAGCTCATGCAGCTTCTCTTCAGTGAAGTTGTTGATCTCATTATTTGGCATTTCCCTGTCCTCGCCAACTTCTCTATCGCTATCAGCATCCTTGTCGGTGTCACCATGCTTGCTGTCGGCCTTCCTGTCACGGAATGCCACCACCTCCTTTTGGAGCTCATCAATTTTTTTGTTCTTTTCTTCATTCTCCTTCATCATCTTTTTAAGGAGTTCATTCATTTTCTGCATTCGATCCTCAAGAGTATCGCCACTTATCACCATGACTGAAGCGACGCTAGGAGTTGATGTTTCTTTCTTCTTTGGTGACGCCTTGGATTTGGAAGGGGAAGCCTTTTTGTCAACCTTAACACTTCTAACCTCCTCGCGTGAAAGAGAATAGGTAGCCAAGAGTGCTGTAGCGGCAGCAGCTATGGAGGCGACATAGATCTTGCGTGGCCTAGTTGGGACGTGTGCAGAGCGTAGACTGGCAGCAGCAGCATTGACAGTAGCCTTTCTCACCATTTCTCTTGTACAGATGCCAACTGACTGCGCAGCAGAGGAGGTAGCAGCAATGGGAGTACCCTGCAGGATAGCTGCGTAGGTCTTCTTGGATGCACTGGAGGAGATGCTTTGCTTGGTAGACATCTTCTTGTTTTGGTAGACTTGAATAAAACAGCAGTAGAGATGAGAGGTAGAGATTTTCACGTCGGGTTCACCAAAATTTGTAACAGCAAATTTTGTATTGCGATAACTGAAATACAAAACAAGGTAACAAATAAATTTTATTAATAAATATCAAAAGTACGTGTACAATCTCTAATGTATCCTCTGATTCTAATATGCCATAAGGGGTACGTGTACGGGGTACACGTGAGGGGTGCGCGTATAGACAAATTTAATTGCTCTACACGCGATGTAGATTTGATTTCTTGAGAGGGTCGCGATGACTTGAATCTCTCTTGAAGGTTTGAATTTGTGATTGAATCTTCAACGCAAGCGGCACGATTTGATGTACTTGTTGACTGCTTGCAATGATTTTGACAGAGAGGATTTGTAGGAATTTTGTACCTTGTTCTCTCTAGCTCCTTTACAATTATGAATTTTCCAACCATTTGAATGAATGAGAAGAGCTCTATTTATAGAGTTTCAAATCCCCTTGTTGGTCTTTGGAGGTCACATACCCATTTGTGGGTTTATTAGCAACCTTGGCCCAAGTTTGACTCTTTCTGGGTTTAGTGATCCGAATAACTCCTTTTGTAATCCGAATCGACCCATATTTCATTTAATCGGGACAAAATAATTAAATAAAGTTAAAATTTGGTATTAACTCAAAATAATTAATTTATTTTATTTATTCGGCACATTAATAAATTTTCCGTGCCTACAGTACGGTATTTGTTTGTGTAAATCTCGTATGTTTGTATGTCTGTCCGTGGAATTGTGTGTTCCCTCAGACGATTTATTTTTATGTCCGTCTGGTTATTCTTGTCCGTCCCCCTGAATCTCTCTGTACGTCTTTATTTATAGTCTTTGGTTGCTGAAGTTTACTACTCCCTCCATTCAACAATTATCATCCCATTTCTCTATTATATGTGAGAGGTATTATATTAAAATGGGGTGATAATTGTTGAATAGAGGGAGTAGGATAATGATTACTTGCAGGGGTGTCTAAGGCCACGGGCAACCACGGGCGTGGGAACCGGGCCTCCGCTTTTGGTTACCGTATTATAAGCTTTCATTAACGAAATTTAATACAAATCTCGAAGTATAATATACTTGTGCATTCATTTTGGGGCCTCATTTTTCCGTGTTGCACTGGACCTCCATTTGTTTTAAGACGCCCCTGATTACTTGTACATCACGTTCCAAGCCTCTTGATTTTCTATCTTTTCATTGTTTTCTTATCTTTTCATTGTCTAAATTGTTTGGATGTACACTATCAATTATAGAATTCTAGAGTGGTGAGACAATCCAAGTCAGCTTACTTCACCCAAACCATTGTGTACGTATTTCCTCGTAATTAATCTTGTTAGTTAACTTTTCTATTAGTATTTTGGCCCACATGGAAATAGGCATCAGACTTAGACAAGGGTGTTAGGCCCAATTATGGATATTCTTGCGTGTTCTAATCCGCGCAAAACGTAATAGACGTGGTCATATAGGGGAAGGTCAATGGGTAGTTTTATGCCATTTTGAGTGATTTATCGGGAAAAGTGTAAAGAGCCTTTAATTATAACCTTATCAATTTTCATTTAGTCATTTAATTTTAGCCTCATCATCGGGTACCCTTAAGGCTAGGTAGACAACTTTGAGGTGTCTACATAGTGTCAAATTGGGAGGCACCAAAGAATGTTGGTGAGATACGGAGTTTCTTGGGTTTAGCTGGCTACTACAAGAGGTTTGTGAAAGACTATTCTAAGATCGTCAGACCTATGATAACTTTTATGAGGAAAGAGACCAGATTTCGTTGGGATGAGAGTTGTGAAACGCCGTTCTAAATATTAAAGGAACGTTTGACCACAGCTCCCGTTCTAGCTCTACGTGAGGGAAGTGAGAACTTTGAGGTATATACCGATGCTTCAAAGAATGGGTTATGGTGTGTTTTAATGCAGAATGGGAAGGTCATCGCCTATGCTTTGAGGCAGCTATAGCCATATGAGGAAAACTATCCTACTCATGATTTGGAACTGGATGCAGTGGTTTTTTCTCTAAAGATTTGGAGGTACTATCTCTATGGGGGCGACCTTTAAAGTGTTTTCAAATCATAAGAGTTTGAAGTACATCTACACTCAGAAGGAGTTGAACATGCATTAGACACGGTGGATGGAGCTAATCGGGGACTACGATATGGAAATTATCTATCATGAGGGAAAGGCTAATGTGGTGACAAATGATTTGAGTAGGAAGAGTGTGCATTCGATATGTACCGCTATGTCCTTGATGTAATTAAAGGATGAGTTGACTAAGATGGGGATCCATATGATTCGTAAGGGTGATGCCATCGGTGATTTGACAATAGAGCTTGAACTTTATGATGATATCAAAAGGAAACAGGAACTGGATCCAAATATTCAAGAGTGGAAGTCAAGGGTAGAGAGTGGTACAGCTTCGAGGTTTTATATCCATACTGATGGGAGTGTTCGTTTTGATGGGAGGTGGTATGTACCTAGTAATGTTGACTTGAAGAAGTTGATCATGACGGAGGCTCATTGCACTCCTTATTCGATACATCCGGGCGGTGACAAGCTCTATAAGGACTTGAAGAAGACGTTTTGATGGCCCAGTATGAAGAAGGATGTTGCTGAGTTCGTGGCTAGATGTCTAACTTTTCAAAGAGCAAAAGGTGAGAAACGGAGACCATAAGGTAAGATTCAGTCACGTGAGGTACCTAAATAGAAATGGGAGTCGATATTTATGAATTTCACCGTGGGGTTACCAAGGACTCAACAAGGTAACAATATGATCTGGGTTATCGTTGACCGTTTAACGAAGTCGGCTCATTTTGTTCCAATAAAAAGATACCTGGAGTAAGATTCATCTAGCTTTGGGGTACAGGAAGCACGTGGTTCGGTTACATGGAGTACCAAGGGATATAGTGTCGGATCGAGACGCGAGGTTCATATCATGGTTTTGGCATGAGTTGCAGGAATTGATGAGAACTACCTTAAAGATAAGTACAGCATTTCATCCTGCGACAGATGGTCAAACTGAAAGAACCATCAAGACTTTAGAAGATATGTTACGAGCTTGTGCTATGGAATTTGGTGGGAGTTTAGAGGATTGGCTGGATTTGATAGAGTTTTCATACAATAACAACAATCACTCTAGTATTGGGATGACACCTTTTGAAGCTTTATATGGCAGGAAGTGTAGGAGTCCGTTTTGTTGGGATAAAAGTGTGAAAGCTATGATATTAGGACCACAGATGGTGTAAGACAAGATTGAGCAAGTACACTTGATACGTCAAAAGATGAAAGCAACTCAAGATAGACAAAAGAGTTACGCGGATTTGCATCGCAGGGACATTGAGTTTGCGGTAGGTGACAAGGTCCTCTTGAAAGTGTCACCTATGTGAAGAGTTATGAGGTTTGGTAAGAGAGGGAAGTTGAGTCAGAAGTTCATCGGCCCTTATGAGATTTTAGACCGGATAGGTGAAGTATCCTATCAACTAGCTTTACCACCATCGCTTGATCGGGTCCATAATGTGTTTCATGTGTCACAACTTTGCAAGTATGTGAGTGATCCATCACATGTACTTGAGGTTGAGAATATCGAGTTAGATGAGGCTCTAACTTATGCAGAGATTCCTAAGGAGATCTTGTATCGCAAAGTACGCAAGATAAGGAATAGTGAAACCATCTTAGTTAAGGTTCTATGGTCTAATCACAACGTGGAAGAAGCCACTTGGGAACCAGAGGAGTTTATGAGAAAGCGCTACCCAAATCTTTTTAATCAGGTATGTTTGGTTACGGGAACGCAACCGTTGGTCTTTTAGGGGGGGGGAGGAGATGGTCGCATGCTTGTTTTGGGTTAGTTTGAGGTCGAGCTGGTTGTGTTGCTTGTATCTTTTAGTTATAGTTGGGATGTTTTGTTGGTCACAGTTGGTGTTGTTAGTACCTTTGAGTAGTTGGTGTTGCTTTTGTCTTGGGTAAGGTATGAACTCCGGGGACGAAGTTCGTTTTAAGGGGGGAAGACTGTAATACCACGGTTTTCTGGTCCTTTGTAACTCGGTAGAGTAAGTGCAACTCGACCGAGTAGGTTGTCGGGTGACTTCTAGTTAGGTTACTGTCTAGGAGAACTCGGTCGAGTAGTGAGATACTTGACCGAGTACTCGGTCTGACGGGTTTATTTCCGCGGTTTTGATTAAGGTGATTAGAGATTATAAATTTCGTATTATCACTTCACAAATCACTTTTACAAAACCTAACGACGCCTATTCCTCTGTAATCACCCTAATCACTTCCAATGCCATTTGTTCGATCTTGAGTCTTCATCCGTCTTCTCTATATTGTTTTCGTTGGTATGTCACTAGTACTTTGTTATTTGGTTATGTTTGGTTTTATCCTAATTGTTAGTTTGGGAAAAGGGGTTAATTGGTATGATTGTGTCATTGAGTATGGTTGTGATTATTGCTAGGTGACGAGTTCATTGAGGAACAATTATAGCTTCCGCTGTTGCTTGTGATTTCAGATTCGTGAATAAGGTAGGGTTTCCCTACTCAGTTGACTGTATAATCAAGTATAAGATGGTGTGATTGTTTTACTGGCACGATTACTATTATCGTTGAGATTGTTATTTTGGATTTGGCATGTTTATATTGGTATTGTGAGTTTGGTTGCTTCGTGTATTTGTAACTTTCGAGGTGCGTCCTCGGCTGAGTAGAGTCATCGTCGGGAATGGATTCATGCCCTTGATTTGCCCCTTGTGGTTCTCGTCACAAGGGGGATGTGCACATTAATGGACATGGGTTATTCACTCTTGGTGTGAACGGGGCTTAGGTGGTACGGCTGTGGTCCCCACTGGCGGTGTGGATTACCTGTTGCGATGAGTAATCTGGTAGGGCTACACAATTTAGTGTGTAGTCAGTGATTGGTGATGCGTGCATTTTATATGCGCTATTTCTCTTATTTGGCACGCATTTTCATGCTTTATTACGACTATGTCGCTATTATTTTCCCCCTTTTCTCGCTACTGGGTGAGTTGTGTGACTTATGCAGATTCTAAGTCCAAATGCGCAATTATGAGCCAAAACCCATTGATTAAGGAAGGAGATGAGTCCGTATTTCAACTTCGTGTTGGAAGCTGTAGACGAATGACAAATGATGCTGTGAGGAGCTGCTTGGTCGATCGAGAGAAGAAGGGTGTCGATCGACAGAGGAAGGAAGTCCATCGATAAACCTGCCATCGTCACGGGAGGTTGATATTTTGGAGCTATTAATGGCTATCGATCGAGTTAATGCTGGTGTCGATCAACAGGGTCCAAGTGTGTCGATCGATAGAGGCCGAGTGTCGATCGACATGTGCTTCGTTGGCCGTGATTGGGCTTTTAGTTACTTATTTGTTTTATCTATTTGGACTTAGTATAAAAGGCATGTAAAACAATTCATTAGGTTATCTTTCATTTTTACCTCGACTGCTAAAAACTCTATTACGTAGAACTCTTCTCAAACTTTTAGATCTAGACTTTGGAATCTCTCTTCTCTATTTTCCGGATTATTAGTAATTTAAATTAATTTTTCGTTCATCTTTCTCTACTTTGTTCACTCCTTTTTCTTTCTTATTGCTACTGATTTTATGATTAATTTCTTTTATCATTATTCCATCATGAATTCTCTCCTTATTATTATTATTATTATTATTATTATTATTATTATTATTATTATTATTATTATTATTATTATTATTATTATTATTATTATTATTATTATTATTATTATTATTATTATTATTATTATTATTATCATTGTTGTTATTGTTATTTCCATTATGCGTAGCTAATTTCTTCGCTAGGATTTAGAGGAGCCATGAATTTATGACGGTTGTTAATTAGGTTTTAGATTGGTCGATTATATTATGCCCTTGTTGTTAATTGTAGCGTTAAATCGTGATTAGTCAGTTAATGCGCATGATTGATTAATTGATCTGTTAAACCCCGACCTAAGATCGAGAGCCTGGTGAGAGTTAGACCTGTTACAAACACTAGAGTGCCCTAATAAGTTGTGAGAGACTGTTACAAGCATTCTAGGGCGATTAGCGATCCGAGAGGACCTTTTCACTACCCCTTAGACCAATATTTGCGACCGATCTGTGACCTAGACAATACCGTTAGACATTCATTGGTGAACCGACAATCTTAGTTGTCTCTCCATACTTTTATACTCATTCTCTAATGTTCTATTTCTCTTTCCTTCACTACTTGTAGTTTAGCAAACAAAATCAAAAACCCCCGAATTTGTTACCTAGACAGACTTTAGTTAGCAAGTAGAACACATTTTAGTCTCCCTATGGATACGATCCCGACTTCCCTAACTATATTAGTTAAAGACCAATTGGTTATTTTTGATACGTTACGACAGCCGTGTCAAATTTTGGCGCCGTTGCCGGGGAGGCAGCAATTTTATATTTGTTTTATTTTAGTCTGTCTTTTGTCTCAAGGAACCTGTGTTCCTTGAGACTGTTTCTTACCTTTCTGTGCTAGTTTTGTTTATGCCCAGTTCCCTCAAGTCCGAGCTCCTACCATTTGATCCCGAACCAGAGAAGACTTTCCGAGCTAAGCGAAACTTTTGGAAGGAGATTCGTCAAGTCGAGGACTTGTGTACGCTTGAATCTGCTTACGCCGAATTTATTGCAGAAACTCAGTCCTTTGAAGAGTATACTTCTACTTCTGTCATTACTACGAACATGCATAAGTTAGCAAGCCATTCCGAGTCCACTCTTGACTCCATTCCCAAGGGTTTCAAACTCCCTACTACCGCTAACGGTACATTTGAAATTCGCCCTTTCTATATCAATATGGTGGAGCGTAATCAATTCAGCGATGTGGGAGGTGAAGATCCTAGCAAGCAAATGGAGACATTTACAGATGATTGCTCAGCTATTCCTCTTACTGCTGGGGTGACTCAAGAAAACGTGAAGGAAACCATGTTCCCTTTCTCATTGAAGGATTATGCTCGCGAGTGGTATCGTGATCTACACAAGGAAGCTACTGGGATAACTAACTGGAATTCCTTAGCACTAACGTTTTACAAGAGATACTACCCTCCGCAGTGAACTAATGCTCTAAGGGGACAGATTAATAGCTTTAAGCAGTCCCCAACTGAAGATTTGAACGAAGCTTGGGTCCGATTCAAGAGACTTATTCGCTCCATTCCTCATCATGGTTTTCAGCCATGGTTCCTTTGCAACCAGTTTTATAACGGGTTGTGTGATGATCACATGGCCATTCTTGATGTTGCTGCCAATGTCCAGTTCTAGAAAAATGTTGATGATGATAAGGGCTGGAATATTATTGAGGAGATGGCCACCTATATAGCAGAGTATGGGAATCCGAGGGGTAGTGTGCGCGGTAATGGTGGTGACAATAATGTTGTTGCTGCACAATTAGAAGCTATGAATGCCCGATTTGCTAGACTTGAGATGGGTCAAGCTTCGGGAGGACAACAAACAGTTAATGCTATGGTGCAACAAGAAGTTTTCTTTGAGAGATGTGGAATTGAAGGACACTCTGCTGCTGAGTGTATGACGGAGAAGGAGCAAGTGCTTGCTTTTCAGCACTACAAGGAAGCTAAATTGTTCTCTAATTTCTATAATGAGAGAACTAAGGAGCATCATAACTTCTCCTGGACAAGCCAGAATGTATTGGATCCTACTCGACCTCCACAACAGTAGTCCTATGTCATTCCGGCAAATAAAAATCAGTAACAAGGATCTCAAAAAACCTCATCATTCCCTCCACCTCAGCAAGGTACCTCTCAAAATCCAAGTGAAATTGCGGAGTTGAGGGGTATGGTGAAATCTCTTATGATACATCTCCAGAAGAGTTACCAGGCTAAGGATGCTTCCATTAAGTTGCTTGAAAATCAAATAGCTCAATTAGCATCCAAGGAAGCTACAAGGTAACCGAGTCAGTTGCCTTCCCAGCCAGATAAATCTCATGAGATGGTTAATGCTATACATCTTCGAAGCGGTCTCACTTATGATGGACTACAAATTCCTACGAAAAGTGACAATTTCCTTATTGAAGAAATAGATTTTAACGCTGAAGATGAGATAGACGACAAAGTAAAGGTTGGTTCAAGCAGTGGTGGTCGATCGACGGGAATTGATGATAGATCGACAGCAAAATCATGTCGATCGACCGACAAATCATGTCGATCGACGGATATCTGTGATGAATCGACCAAAGTTTCTCGTAAGCCAACTGACGTTGATGATGAGTCAGTTTCTACTGCTGATAAGTCGACTGGTGAAGTTGTTAAATCGACTATTACAAACAAAGGGAAGGAGAAATTTGCTGAGACACCAATAGTTGTGAAGGTTCCGTTTCCTAGCCGACAACTGAATACCAAGATTGTGTTGGAATATGTGTCCTCCGACAATAATGCGATCACAACTGTTGATCATGATGATCACATGTTTAAGTCTCATTTTAAAGAATACAATTGGGAAGTATTTTTACTGTCAACTGGTCAACATATATCGGTAATGATTGGTGACTAGAGTTTGACATTGCGTTGTCGTCTTGACGGTGGTGATCAGTTGATCCCCTAGGTCATACCTAAAAGATAATACTCTTAATTGATCATTTAATTAATCGTATAACGTTACGAGTTAACTAAAAATAATTGACGGATAATTTTGGAAGTAAATTTACGTATCTCATTATAATCTGATTAAATAAGATACAGTCTAGGTAATTGAATTGTTTCACTACTTAGATGAAATTATTGTTTAAGGAAACAATTGAAATTGAATGAATTATTATAAATACAAGTTATTGTAATTTATAATTGGTAAATTATTTTGGTACAAGTAATTGTGAATTACTAAGTCAATTTTTGTATATGACGTATTTTCATTAATACGTTGATTTTTAATATGTTAAAAATACATAACAATTTTATGTAACATGTGACATGTGACATATTGACAAATTGACAAAGATAAAAAGGAATCCATTTTATCCTCAAATGGACCGAAATATTGGGTGTGATTAACAATTCATATAATGTTAATTAAGATTAGTGGAATATATGATTATTTCTCTACACTAGGCATGCATACCTAGTGTCTCTTGTGGAAGAGCACCAAGCCCATGCATTGGCCATTCCTCCACCCTCCTACCCGGTTTCCCCTAGAAAAGAACAAAGGGTCTTTTGCTTAAAAATTGATCATTCACTACATGCTTTAGTGTGTGATTTATTTTATTCATTCCATCATTCAAAACATTATTTTTAGAGAGATAAAAATAATTCTTCCTTCTTCATCCTCCTCTTGACCGAAATACAAGAGGACCAAAAATATTTTTGGGTCTTTTATTCAAGTTAATATTATTCTAGTTTTGATAATACTAATTTTATTAAGGGTATATCTTGGGTATTAATCCTTGGGAGCGATACTATACTTGTATCCTCTTTGTTCATCCATTTAAGGAGAGCTCAAGAACAAGAGAGAAGGAGAACTCTCTTGTGCCCTATTGATCCGAAAATCACAATGTAAGATGATGATTTCTTCTATAAATTGTTTATAAGTTTGCATGCATAAGATCACTTATTATTTTATGACAAATTAAAATGAAACATATATGAATATGTCAAGTATATAGATCTACTTTTCCTTCAATTGGTATCAGAGCCATGGTTGTTTGCATGCAAATCGGTTAAAAGTTTTTCCGAGTTATACGATTAACATATAAAACTTGTTAAATTTGTGTTATTATGATATATCACGAAAATAATTTTGCATGTTAAAGTTTCTGGTCCTAAAATGTTTTTAGGATATTTTGGTTAATTTATGGATTTTATTGTTCATATTACATAATAATGACATTAAAAATATGATTTTATGAATAAAATGTCATTTTCGGACTAAAATTAGCTAAACTTCGAATTTTCTAGTGACTTTTGGATATGTTGTCACATATATTATTTTGCGATGACCTGTAAATTTTCATAATTTTTGGACTTCTTATGCTCGAAAAATGGATTTTTCATTATTAAAATCGATTTTAGGTAAAAAATAGGTTAATATGAGATAAATTTCGAATCTGGTCATAGAAATTTAGTATGTTGTCACATGAAATTTTACAAGATGTGTGTAAAATAATAGGCTATATTGAAGTCTTTATACGTGATTTATGATTTTTTGAAGAAAAATAGCATAAATAGTGACTTAATTAGTAAAATATTAATAAAACATACTCTATGACTAAGGAAAAATGTCATATGTTGCATTTTATTATCTTTTTCAGATCTAAAATTGAAAAGTTGATGAATATAATTTTTCTCATGTTTTTATGATTATTTTGTTAAAAACCGATAAACCGCAACATTGTTTTTCCGAATAAATTTCGAAATTTTGTCCTAAGTTTATGAACATTATGAGTGTCATGGTATTTTTCCAGAATGTTCATGAGTTTAAATTTCAAATTTTGAATTTATTTGAAATTTTTGTGATTTATTTGAAGTTTATAGCTTTTTATTATATTTTTAAGTCCATTAGTGAACAAATATTAGAAATATGAGTTAATTTTGGTCAAATAATTAGTGAAGACTAAATTTTGAGTCCTAAGAGGTTAGGGTAATTAACTTATGCATAAATATGAATTTATGTAATTTTTGTGATTATAAAACGTTGAATCACGCAAATCCGTAAAAACCGAGTAATATACGATATTGACTATTTAAAGGCGATTTAGCATAAAATTGGGCATGTTCATACATATTATAATGCTGCCTTTTCTTTATGATTGTCATATTTTTATTTATGTAATTTTGAATTATGTAATTTTTACTTAGTATGGCTTTAGTTTTTAATTAGTATTACCCGAAATGTATGGGAATATCGATTCGGTTGTAATTTTATTGTGATCTCATATCACCGTTTTGTAATTTAATAGATTTATTTTATTTTAGTTACAAATGTATAATAGGAAATTATGTAATTTTATTTATTCCGGAGTTCCCAAAGACGGATTTCTTCAAGATGGCGATACATAAAGACAGTGTTACCTCGAGATGCGTAACACAACCGAAGTTCAAGGGACCAATGGAGTTGGTTTCCGAATATGTAATAGTTAATTAGATATTCTATTTTAGGAAGGCCATACTAGGATTTATTTTATGTTTTGCATTTTATTTATATGTCACATGCATCGCTAAATCGCCATAACTAAAACATGCATCTTCTTTCATCGAGTTTATCAACCGTGTCAATTACCATTATCGTAGTTCACCGCTTTAGTTCACTTAAAACGTGATAGATAATAAATTGACATGACCTCTCGCTAAAACAAATCAATTGAGACATAGCCTTACCAAATAGTAGAAACCATGAAAACCTATTTCGCGAGGGAGTGCACTCGGCTACCCCGGGGTACAAACCTTGATACGTAGGGGAAGTGGGTGATAAATGTCTATCCGCCGAATTCATGTTGATGAGGGTTTCATCGGCTACCCCGTGCCCAAGTTAATGTGGGTTTGGATCATGGACACATTTATTCGAAATTTGGATTGAACTCAACAAAATTTTTTGATAAGGGTTTCATCGGCTACCCCGTGCCCTTGTCGGATGTGTTTTGGGCTATAGATAAATAATTAGAGTAATTTTATCGACCGAGAGTTCTAAAAGTAGAATCGATTAAAAGTTAGTCCACCGAGTTATATTGATAAGGGTTTCATCGGCTACCCCGTGCTCAAGTTAATATGAATTTGGATCTCGGAATCATTTATAATAGTTGGGTAGAGGTCACTATATAAATGCTCATATCTTGTTAATCTTTTTACAAGTATGATTTAAAAAGACAAATGTTAATATTTCCTTTTCCTCCATACTTGTAGTTCATTACAATGAATCCATCAAATACTACCGCACCGATAACTATTGAGTCTTACCACAATGTTTTTGACGACGTTTGCTCCAACAATGATTTCGACACTACTAGAGAACTTCATTTTGGGATAGGTTCGGATGGAAACCTTAACTTCATCACTTCTTCTAAACCACCTACTACTACTAGATCTTATGTGAGCCCGTCTCAGGAAGACTACCTCATACAATCTATAGGGTCTTTGTCTCTGGAAGATAAAGATGCCAAAACTAATGGGAGCTCAAGCAATCAAGTTCTTGCTTCAAAGGGCAAAAAGTTCAAGAAGAAGGGAAAGAAAATCAAAAACTTCAAGCAAGTTAATGATGAGTGCCATTATTGCTATGGCATGGGACATTGGCTTAGGAATTGTCCCGTATATTTGCGAAATATAAGGGAAGGAATCATCACTCCAAAAGGTAAAATTCCTAAGGAAATTTATGTTATTGATATAAATTATACTTCCACTACGACATGGGTACTAGATACCGGTTGTGGTTCTCACCTTTGTAATCATTTACAGGGTTTAAGAGATGTGGAGAGGCTTAGCAAGGGAGATGTGGATCTACGCCTTGGAAATGGAGCTCGAGTAGCGGCCGAATCTAAAGGAACTTATGTTTTAGTTTTGCCTAATGGATTTGAGTTGTATTTACATAATTGTTTTTATGTGCTTACACTCTCTAAAAACATTATTTCAATCGCCATGCTAGACATGGACGGTTTTTGTTTTGTCATTAAGAACAATCGTTGTACTATTTCTAGGAATGATTTGGTTATAGGCCAAGCTTCTTCCATCAATGGCATTTACATTTTAGAGACCTCAAATCCAACTAATGATATTTATAACATTCAATCAAAGAAAATCAAATCAAGTGACTCAAGTGAAGCGTTCATTTGGCATTGTCGATTAGGTCACATAAACGAGAATCGCATCAAAAGATTAATTTCGACTAATGTGATTACACCATTTGATTATCAATCATATGGTACATGCGAATATTGCCTACTTGGCAAAATGACTCGTAATCCTTTTAGTGGTAAAGGGACACGAGCTAGTGAACTAGTGGGACTCATACACACCGATGTGTGTGGACCAATGAGTATCACCGCTCGTGGAAATTATGACTACTTCATAACTTTCACCGATGATTTAAGTAGATATGGGTATATCTATTTAATGAAACATAAGAGTGAAGCGTTTGAGAAATTCAAGGAATTTCAAAACGAAGTAGAGAACCAATTGAACAAAAAGATTAAGGCACTACGATCCGATCGTGGTGGAGAATATCTTAGTCTAGTATTCGATTCACACTTGAAAGGTTGTGGTATTATATCACAACTTTCTCCACCCGGAACGCCACAACTCAATGGTGTTTCCGAAAGGAGAAATCGAACCCTACTTGATATGGTTCGATCCATGATGAGTCAAACCTAGTTACCGAACTCGTTTTGGGGATTTGCAATCCTAACTGCAATTCTATCTTTGAATAATAGTCCCACTAAAGCCACCGAAAAGACTCCATTTGAAATGTGGAAAGTAAGAGTTCCTAATCTATCCTATATGAAAATTTTGGGATGTGATACTTATGTCAAGGCAAAAACCGACAATAAGCTTGCCCCAAGATCCGTAAAATGCATCTTTGTAGGTTACCCTTTGACCTCTCGAGGTTACTACTTCTACAAACCTCAAGAAAACAAAGTGTTTGTGTGTTTCGAGGCTGTCTTCTTAGAAAGCCAATTTATTTCTAAGAGACAGAGTGGGAGAAATTTTGAACTTAATGAAGTTCAAGAGCCACAAACCGAGGAAGAGACGCAAGAAGATGTTCCTTCGTCGTCTAACGCGGTTGTACCTCCTCCACTAAGAAGAACGAGTCGAGTAATTCGCCATCCCGATCGATATGTGGGACTTATCGAAGAAGATGGGACACTCGATGTGTTGCTTATAGAAAGTGACAAACCCGCCACTTACAAGACTGCAATCTCTAGTCCAAATTCCTCCTTATGGCTTGAAGCCATGAAGTCCGAAATGGATTCTATGCATGAAAACCAAGTTTGGGACTTGGTAGATTTGCCTAAAGGGGCAAGACCCCTTCAATGCAAATGGATATTCAAAGTAAAGAATGGCATAGAAGGACATGACGATGTCTACAAAGCTAGGCTAGTGGCAAAAGGATTTACCCAAGTCCAAGGTCTCCATTATGATAAGACCTTCGCCCCCGTAGCCATGCTAAGATCCATACGGATTTTGTTAGCGATTGCCGCATTTCATGATTATGAAATATGGCAAATGGATGTCAAACCGCTTTTCTAAATGGGCATTTAGAAGAGGAGGTGTACATGATACAACCCGAAGGTTTTGTTGATTCTAAAAATCCTAACAAAGTGTGCAAGCTTAAGAGATCCATTTATGGTCTTAAGCAAGCATCTAGAAGTTGGAATCATCGATTCAATCATGTTATAAAGGAGAATGGTTTCACTCGAAATGTTGAGGAACCATGTTTATACATGAAATTTAGTGGGAGCAATGTTGTGTTCCTAATCTTGTATGTCGATGACATACTACTCATTGGAAATGACATTTCAATGTTGTCTTCTGTTAAGAAGTGGTTAGGTAACCACTTCCAAATGAAGGATTTAGGAGAAGCACAACGCATATTAGGTATCCGGATCCATAGAGATAGATCCAAGAGGATATTGGCACTAAGTCAAGAGTCTTATGTTGATAAGATTCTTCGACGATTCAGCATGGACAAATCCAAAAGGGGTTTGGTACCTATGGTATCCGGGACGATATTGAGCAAGACTCAATCTCCCTCCGAACCCCATGATGTTGAACGCATGAAGACGATCCCTTATGCTTCCGCTGTCGGATCAATCATGTACGCCATGATATGCACACGTCCTGATGTCTCGTATGCCTTGAGCATGACGAGTAGATATCAAGGAAATCCAGGTGAGAGTCATTGGATTGCTGTCAAGAACATCCTTAAATACTTCAGAAAAACTAAGGATTCTATCTTGTTGTTTGGAGGAGACACTGAGCTACATGTTAATGGATACACGGACTCGAGTTTTCAAACAGATAGAGATGACATGAAATCGCAAGCTGGTTTCATTTTCATGCTAAATGGTGGTGCCGTTAGCTGGAAAAGCTTCAAGGAAGCTGTGACCGCGGATTCAACAACGGAGGCTGAGTACATTGCAGCATCAGAAGTTGCCAAGGAAGCTGTGTGGATCAGGCAATTCACGGAAGGTCTAAGAGTAGTACTTACCGCCAATGATCCCATCACTCTCTATTGTGATAATAGTGGGACAATCTTCCAAGCTAAGGAGCCAAAGTTTAGTAATAGATCTAGACATGTACTTAGAAAATATCATGTAATAAGAGATTTCATTGAGAGAAAGGAAATTGCGATTTGTAAGGTTGGGACGGATGACAACGTAGCCGATCCGCTCACCAAGCCTTTATCGCAGGCTAAGCATGATGGACATGTTACGTCCATGGGACTTAAACGTGTACCAAATTTTTTGTTAGATTTTGAAATGAAATAAAAGTGTTGCTTTTGTTCATGTTCACAATCACATTTGTCTTTTATCTTTAATTTATACATTGTTACATCCAAACGGGTTGTAGTGACAATTGAACCCCGTTAAAGTTAACACGGATTAACATAGTATTTGCCCATAGTCACTTGTATGAGGTGACGTCTCGAAGTGACTAGAGTGTGATGCGATTGATGGCAAGTTCAAGTGCCATAGAGTCATGTGAGATGACTAGTTGATCACATAGGCAGACTGTTAGGAACATTTTGTCGGGCATTATGACCGCTTATAGAGTTCTGGCAAATTTATATAGCCTGGTCGTGGCGAGAGCTGCTATAGTATTCAAATGAGTCGATTCTTTTGACTAAAGACTATTCGCCTAAGATGGCACAGTTTCAGATTAACTTTGATTTGTGTTACTACGACCTTCGTAAATGGGGTCAAATGGGCATATTTTGGGTTATGATGGTTGTGGCTAGTTGAAGGGAATGAGTGCAATAGGAATTGTCCACCCCTAGTCAGGGTTATAACAATATCTCAGGGCCACTCGAGGAGTAATGAACTGGAAATGCATGGCCACGCTCAGAAGGTATCTATGATAGATAAATCCGGTCAATCAGTTATTCTCCAGATCGAGGAAACCACTCTCGATATGATCACTTGCAAGTACGACCTGAAAGACACCTTGCATTGAGTGGGAGATAGTAATAGGACAAGAGAATTGGTGACGCACACTTGTCGAGGACAAGTGGGAGATTGTTGGAATATGTGTCCTCCGACAATAATGCGATCACAACTGTTGATCATGATGATCACATGTTTAAGTCTCATTTTAAAGAATACAATTGGGAAGTATTTTTTACTGTCAACTGGTCAACATATATCGGTAATGATTGGCTGACTAGAGTTTGACATTACTGTCGTGCGACGGTGGTGATCAGTTGATCCCCTAGGTCATACCTAAAATATAATACTCTTAATTGATCATTTAATTAATCGTATAATGTTACGAGTTAATTAAAAATAATTGACAAATAATTTTGGAAGTAAATTTACGTATCTCATTATAATCTGATTAAATAAGATACGGTCTAGGTAATTGAATTGTTTCACTACTTAGATGAAATTATTGTTTAAGGAAACAATTGAAATTGAATTAATTATTATAAATACAAGTTATTGTAATTTATAATTGGCAAATTATTTTGGTACAAGTAATTGTGAATTACTAAGTCAATTTTTGTATATGACAAATTTTCATTAATACGTTGATTTTTAATATGTTAAAAATACATAACAATTTTATGTAACATGTGACATGTGACATATTGACAAATTTACAAAGATAAAATGGAATCCATTTTATCCTCAAATGGACCGAAATATTGGGTATGATTAACAATTCATATAATGTTATGTAAGATTAGTGGAATATATGATTATTTCTCTACACTAGGCATGCATACCTAGTGTCTCTTGTGGAAGAGCACCAAGCCCATGCATTGGCCATTCCTCCACCCTTCTACCCGGTTTCCCCTAGAAAAGAACAAAGGGTCTTTTGCTTAAAAATTGATCATTCACTACATGCTTTAGTGTGTGATTTATTTTATTCATTCCATCATTCAAAACATTATTTTTAGAGAGATAAAAATAATTCTTCCTTCTTCATCCTCCTCTTGACCGAAATACAAGAGGACCAAAAATATTTTTGGGTCTTTTATTCAAGTTAATATTATTCTAGTTTTGATAATACTAATTTTATTAAGGGTATATCTTGGGTATTAATCCTTGGGAGCGATACTATACTTGTATCCTCTTTGTTCATCCATTTAAGGAGAGCTCAAGAACAAGAGAGAAGGAGAACTCTCTTGTGCCCTATTGATCCGAAAATCACAATGTAAGATGATGATTTCTTCTATAAATTGTTTATAAGTTTGCATGCATAAGATCACTTATTATTTTATGACAAATTAAAATGAAACATATATGAATATGTCAAGTATATAGATCTACTTTTCCTTCAGATTGAGCAGCAGTTCAGCAAATTTTTGAAGGTTGTTAAGAATCTCCAGATAAATGTTCCTTTCACTGAATTAATTACTCAGGTACCTGCTTATGCTAAATTTATGAGGGAAATTTTAACTCGTAAACGTAGTTTTGATGAGGTGGAGATTATAGCTATTACTGAGGAGTGTAGTGTACTCCTACAAAACAAGTCTCCACCCAAGTTAGCTGATCCAGGTAGTTTCTCTGTCCCCTGTTCCATAGGCACCCATACTATAGATAATGCTTTATGTGATTCGGGTGGCGGTGTTTAGCGTCTTACCTTTGTCTTTAGCTAAAAAGATAGTTTTGACTGAGTTTAAATGTACCAATATGACTGTTCAAATGGCAGACCGTTCCTTGTCACGTCCTTTGGTGATCCTAGAAGATGTCCCTGTGCGGGTTGGGAAGTTCTTTATACCCGTTGATTTTATTGTTTTAAACATTCCCGAGGATACCATTACCTCTATTATCTTAGGGAGACCATTTTTGCACACTACTGGTGCAATTATTGACGTAGGAGCGAGGACGTTGACATTTAAGGTGGGGGGGGGTGAGAAATTTACATACACCTAGTCTAGAGTTCGTAAGGCACCTATGCAAGTTGTACCTTGCCATGTTGTTTCTCCTGTAGAATATGATAAGGTAGCCGATGTGACCCCAATTGAGTCATGTTTTGCTGTTACTACTGCCGTGACATCTCCGCCCCATTTTGGGAGCAAGATGGAGGACCATTCTATTGTTTCTCTTTCTCGAGGACATGACAGGCTGAGCTACCACAAGGATTCAGGAGGTGGATTTGGTGCATTCGGTGTAGTTTCTAAAGCTGGCAATGTTGATTATGGCGGAAGGATAGGAGATTCTATGCCGCAAGCGAAGAAGGAGCACCCGAGGGCTAAGTGTAGTGAGTTAGCCAGTGCGACGGTATGCCCTTCTATTTCTGAAGAAAAGGTAAAGTGGTGGCCTATGGCCAAGATAAAAAATGTTGAGAGTACTTCATTCAGTCAGCAGCCGTGTTGTGGGTTGTTCAGCTGTTTTGGTAGATGAGGTAACTAAGGTCGAGCGGGACCATATAAACCAGCGCTAATCGGGAGGCAACACGGATTGTTAAAGCTTTGTAAAGTGTGCTTAGTTTTTAGTTCATATGCTTTAATCATGTTTCCTTTATTGCATTTTCATCTAGCTTAGCATAGCTTCGTATGAATATAACTTTGGAAAGAGACTAAATTTTCATTTGAGTTTCACGCAGGTCCTTATATGCGTGTTAGAGTTGATTGGTTGGCAGCTGGCCACGACCTCTCTATGTTTGATGCTGGTTTGGGGAGGTCTATTTGCGATAACTGTGAGTCTTCTTTTCCTGATTTATATTCATTTGCATTCATCTTGTTAGTATATCCCATCCCCTATATGTTGATGCTGCTGATTGTTTGCTGAACACAATGAGGGCATTCTATGATTTGGTTTGGGGAGGGTATACATATGTATGTGTTGCATCCATATGCATATTTCTTGCATTTCTGCATGCATTTTTTTCAAAAAAAAAAACCAAAAAATATTGAAAAATTTCAAAAAAAAAAATACAAAAATATGATTGCATTTAAGTAGAGTCTTAAGTTGAGTTAGAGTGGTTATATGACAATGATGACATTGCTTTTATACTCTTTCTAACTCGCCTAAACCTTGCATTTTTGACACCTTTATTTTGAGAAAATCATTTGCATAGTCTACGGGTTTTTGATTGATTCTACCGAACGAATAGACTTAACCTACTTGTTGACGACCTACTTGTTGACAAACTACTTAAATATTCTAAGGTATAGAGCTTTTATAGACCAAATACGACACTCATGATTGGTTTCATCTAGGATGTGAGTAGTACTCTTTATATAGCATGTAACATTAATTTGCATAAGGATGAAATTTGTCTCTTATTGCCTGCATACAGTCGGGTTTGTGGCGGTGACACATGTGGAGAGACGACCCTTCCTTTATGTTTTACCCCTATTAGCCTCACATTAGCTAAATTTGCCTTGTTTTGACCCGTTATTCAACTACATTCCTATATGGCCTACCCTTGTCAAGCTAGTCTTGTTGGTAAGTTTGGATGTTTATTGTGGTCAATTTTATTACTATTGTGATGGATGTTGGAAGGAAGGTGAAAATCAAAAAGAGAAAAAAGTTATGAAAGAATATGACAAAGAAAAAAATGAAAAAATGATATTGAAAAGGATTATTTAATAGGAATAATTTAAACTATTGACCATCTTCTAATAATAATCCAAACTTCAGTTTAACTCAAAATAAACAACACAATTGCCCACCTCTTCTCAAAACGCACCAATTAACCGACTACCTGTTAATCAAGTCACACCTTCAATAACAAAAAAATAAAAAATTTACTTCCTCCAATCCAATCCAAACTACCCACTTGCTTTTTGGGGGTCAAACTTTGAAAAGTTTGACCGTTAATCTACAGAAAAATATAAAACTTTGAACGATAAAATTTACATATTTAGTTGTATTATGAAAATATCTTTCATAAATTATATTTTTTGCAAAAAAATTATATACAAAGGAAGAAAAACGCGGTCAAAGTGTCGCCTCAAAGACCACCCAAAAGCAAGTGGGTAGTTTGGATTGGATTGGAGGGAGTATTAAAATCCTCAACTCTTTCATCAGTCACCAGTCTGGAAGTCTTTACCAAACATAAAAACCACCGCCACCCACACCCTCCTCTTCATCACCCTCCCCCGACACCCTCCTCACCACCATTTCCGCCGCCCTCCTCCACTACGCCTCCACCGTAACCACCACTCCACGTTGTTGTTCTCCCAAACCAAATCTCTTCATTGTTTTCACTTTAATTTATACAATTTCATCTAAAACTTCAAACCCTAACTCCATTGCTCGCCAAAATTGTTCTTACCTTCACTCAAATCTTCACCTTTCTGTTACTCAAACCATGCTCATACTCCTATCTTCCAAAAGATGCAACCTTTTCAAATCATCCTACTTATTACGCCTTAATCCCTCAAAATCCTACCTTTTTTATCATCAATTTGACAATCTGTAACAGAATTAAAGAATCTGTTAGGAGTCGGTTACAATTGCCAGCTCAATTCTGTTAAGGTTGCTATGACAGCTCATCAAAAGCTATTAGACAGGCTGTTAGTTAGTTGGCTTTAAATAGTGGAAGTTAGTTAGAATAATTCATTCAATCAATTTTGTAATCATTCTCTCAATATAAACTCTCTGTAATCTTCTCTTGTCAATATTAATCAATTGTCCGAGTTCTTCATCAATTAATAAGAATCCCTGCAATTGTTTTCAATTGTGTACAACAATTCCGGAATTAAATCCCTGATTGTTGTTATAATTGGTATCAGAGACTTCAATCCTGAATATCTCTGTAATTTCCGCCATTAAAGCTAGGGTTTCAAGCTCGAGTTATTTTCTAGGATAATTTGGGGAAAATCGACTCAACGCTGGCTAAGCTAACAGTTGCTCAATTACAAGCTCAAATGGAGGAAAGGATGAAGCTAATGGAGGATTCAATGGGGTTGATGCGGGAATAGAACCAGCGAATTGAGCAATTGCTCCTGGGATTGCAGAATAATGGGAATGACAACAACATTAATAATGGAAATCGGGAAGGTATACCTCATCAAAACAATCGCAATTACAATTTTAATCCCAAAGTTGAATTCCCTATTTTTGATGGTAGTAATCCACGAATTTAGGTTAAAAAATGCAAGAAATACTTTGAATTGTGTAAAATTGCTGATAATCAGAAACTCAATCTTGCTTCTTTGTATATGGTGGGTAAAGCTGAGTCTTGGGTTCACAGTTATATGAATATGAGGGTAAATGTGGATTGGGATGATTTTGTGTTGGATTTGTGTGCTAGGTTTAAAGAAAACCTTGGTAGTAATATTGTAGAGGAGTTCAATAAATTGCAACGAACAGGGTCTTTAGAAGATTATTTGGATGCATTTGAGCATTTAAGGGGATTAATGTTGCAAAGAAATGAACTATTACCAGATTCATATTTTCTGGATAGTTTTATGGGTTGTTTGAAACCTACAACTAAACCCTTTGTCAAGGCTTTAAAACCCACAACAATTGCTAGGGCTGTAGAATTGGCTAGATGTCAGGAGGAGAGTCTAAATTCGTCTAAAACCCTGAACAAACCCTTGTTGGACATGCCACCAGCCAGATTCAGTGGTCAGAATGCTGGTAATAGTAGGTTTTCAGCCTCAAATTACCAAAATAATAGTAATACCAAGTTTGACCAACCCTTTCAAAGGACGAATAACATTCAAAGACCAGCATACAAGAGATTAACACCTGCTGAAATTGAGGAAAAAACAAAGAAAAACCTATGTTTTCAGTGTGATGAACCCTATACTGTTGGCCATAAATTTCCTGGTAAATTGTATAATATGGTATTAATTCCTCAAGAGTGGAAGGAAAGGGGGGTCAGAATTTGAGGCCATTCTATGTGGGAATAATGAACCTGAATATGTGAAGGATTTGGGTGAGGAACAACCTCTAATTTCTTTGAATGCTATAGCTGGTCATAACTCTTACCAAACCATGAGGGTGCACGGGAAAGTGGGAAAAAATGATGTGCACATCCTCATTGATTCTGGTAGTACCCACAACTTCTATGATGAAAATACTGCTAGGAAACTGGGGTGTCCAGTCACCAGGACTTATCCATTAGAGGTCTCTGTTGCTAATGGGGATAAGCTAACCACTACAAAGGTCTGTAAGGGGTTCAAATGGCAGCTGTATGGTGAAGAATTTCAGACTGATGTGATGGTAGTTCCTTTAGGAGGATGTGAGATAGTCCTGGGAGTGCACTGGTTATCTTCCTTAGGACCAGTTATATGGGACTTTGAGAAATTAAGAATGGAGTTCATGTATAAGGGCAGGAAGGTGGTTCTTAGAGGGATAACTAAGGGAGGCTTGCAGTGGATGTCAGGGAAAGCTCTCATGTCTACCATGGGCAAGGGAGCTGGGAAACTCTATGTTGTATAAGTTAGGCCTGTAGAGCCTGAGGGAGAGCAGACATCAAAGGGATTCCTGTACCCGCGTCAATAAGTTCAGTACTGCAGGAGTATAATGATATCTTTGTTGAGCTTAAGGGTTTACCACCACACATGAGTCATGACCATAAAATCCATCTAAATCCTGGTGTTCCTCCCATTAATGTGAGGCCATATAGATACCCAGTAGTTCAGAAGAATGTAATTGAACAGATTACCAAAGAAATGCTGGAGTCAGGGGTTGTAAGGCCTAGTCAAAGTCCATTTTCATCACCCATTGTCATGGTTAAGAAGAAGGATGGCAGTTGGAGGTTTTGTGTTGACTATAGGGAACTAAACAAGCATACAGTCAAAGATAAGTTCCCTATACCTGTCATTGATGAATTATTGGATGAGCTCCATGGTTCTTGTGTATTTTCCAAAATTTATTTAAGGTCAGGCTATTGGCAGATCAGAATGAGCCCTGATGACATACACAAGACAGCTTTTAGGACACATGAGGGTCACTATGAGTTTGTAGTAATGCCTTTCGGACTCACTAATGCTCCCTCAACCTTTCAAAGTTTAATGAACAATATTTTTAAGGATTTTTTGAGGAAGTTTATCCTGGTGTTCATTGATGACATCTTGGTGTACAGTCCTAATATGGATACTCATGTTAAAAACCTGGGCCAAACACTACAAATTTTGAGGGATTACAAGTTATGTGCTAAAATGAGTAAATGCTCATTTGTAGTTGCAAAAGTGGACTATTTAGGTCATATTGTTTCTGCTGAAAGAGTTGCAACTGATCCTCAGAAAATTAAGGCAATGACTGATTGGCCAAGACCCAGGGATGTCAAACAATTAAGGGGATTTTTGGGGCTCACTGGTTATTATAGGAAATTTATTAAGAATTATGGAATTATCAGGAAGCCTTTGACTAATTTGTTGAAGAAAAATGCATTTGTGTGGTGCTCAAAAGCTGATGATGCCTTTGAGACACTTAAACAGGCCATGTGCAAAGCTCCAACACTTGCATTACCTGATTTTGACTCTGAATTTGAAGTGGAGACAGATGCCTCTGACAAGGGCATTGGTGTTGTGCTGGCTCAGAAAGGACATCATATAGCTTTCATTAGTAAAGCCCTCTCTGAAAAACATAAAGCTCTTTCCACTTATGAAAAGGAGCTACTAGTTGTGGTATTGGCTATGGATAAATGGAGACCTTATTTGACTGGAAGGCATTTCATCATTAAAACTGACCATTTCAGTCTGAAATACCTATTTGGTCAGAAAATTACTAGCTCTTTCCAAGGGAAATGCTTGCCTAAGCTATTCGGCTTGGACTATGAAGTAATATACATGACAGGGAGAGAGAATATGGTGGCAGATGCTTTGTCTAGAGTAGATGGGGCTGAATTAATGTCTCTTATGGTATCATAAATCAGAACAGATCTTCTGCAAAGGGTGATTAGGAGTTGGGATGATCCTGATTTACAGCTTCTCATCCAACAATTACAGGATGGTTCTCTTACCACCAACAAATTTAGTTGGCAAGGAGATCAATTATTGAGGAAAGAGAGGTTGGTGGTGGGTTCTGATGAGAATCTAAGAGAAGAAATATGTGCTTTGATGCACAATTCATCCATTGGGGGACATTCAGGTGCTCATGTGAGTTATAAGAGAATGTCAGCTCTCTTCTATTGGAAGAACATGAAGAAAGACATGAGACTTTGGGTAAAACAATGTATTATCTGTCAACAAAATAAATCCTTGCTCAAGGCTCCTGCAGGACTACTTCAACCACTTCCTATACCAGATGCAGTATGGGTCAACATCTCTATAGATTTTGTAGAAGGGTTACCTAAATCTTAAGGAAAGGATACGATATTAGTAGTGGTGGATAGACTGAGCAAATATGCACACTTCTTGCTGTTGGCACACCATTTCAGTGCTGTGGATGTTGCTAAGGTGTACTTTGACAATATATTCAAATTCCATGGAAATCCCAAATCTATAGTGAGTGACAGAGACAAAGTATTCCTAAGTAAATTTTGGCAAGAGTTATTCAAGCTTCAGCAAGTGAATTTGCTAATGTGAACAGCCTACCACCCCCGAAACTGATGGCCAGACTGAAGTGGTTAATAAATGCTTGGAAGCATATCTCAGGTGCATGTCAGGGGGAAAACCAAAGGATTGGGCTAAGTGGATAACATTAGCTGAATGGTGGTACAATACAAATTTTCACTCAGCTGTTGGTACAACACCATATGCCATAGTCTATGGGCAGGAACCCCACATTCATACACCTTATATTATGGGGGATAGTGTTGTGGCTGAGGTTGATAGGAGCTTGGCAGCTAGGGAGGAATGTATACCCATGCTGAAATTTCATCTCAAGAGAGCTCAGGATAGGATGAAATCACAAAGTGATAGGCACAGGACAGATGTGGAGTTTGAGGTAGGGGACTTGGTTTATGTCAAACTCCAACCTTATAGACAATATTCAGTGGTGTACATGAGTTGTCAGAAACTGGCGCCAAAATACTTTGGACCTTTCACAATGCTGGCAAGAATTGGGATGGTAGCCTACAAACTTCAATTGCCTAGTCATTCAAAAATACATCCTGTCTTCCATGTGTCTCAGCTCAGGAAACACCAAGGTCCACCTCCTGTAACAAGTTGCATTCCAGAACTGGATAGTAACCTGCAACTCAGGGCAGAACCAGTGGAAATTTTGGAGAGGGAACTTGTAAAACGAGGCAACAACCCAGCAGTGTATTTCTTAGTACATTGGTCTAATGGCACAAGGGAAGATGCAACTTGGGAATGGTCTGATGATTTCACGAAGAAATTCCCTGAGTTTCAAATTAACTAAGCTTGAGGACAAGCTTAAATTCAAGGGGGAAGAATTGTAACAGAATTAAGGAATCTGTTAGGAGTCGGTTACAATTGCCAGCTCAATTCTGTTAAGGTTGCTATGACAGCTCATCAAAAGCTGTTAGACAGGTTGTTAGTAAGTTGGCTTTAAATAGTGGAAGTTAGTTAGAATAATTTATTCAATCAATTTTGTAATCATTCTCTCAATATAAACTCTCTGTAATATTCTCTTGTCAATATTAATCAATTGTCCGAGTTCTTCGTCAATTAATAAGAATCCCTGCAATTGTTTTCAATTGTGTACAACAATTCCGGAATTAAATCCCTGATTGTTGTTACACAATCCTACCTTTTTGTGTTAGAATAATTAATAATATTCGTATGGCCTATGTGTTTCGGGTTTTAATAAAAGTTAAGTTCACATTAATATTACGAGACTTTAATATAAAAGACGGTATCGTGATGGATCGGTCCCGATTAAATGTAATTAAAGTTCGGGAATCATTATTCCCTCTTACCTTACCCTATTATACATCGTCTTTCACGAAAAGGTACGATCGGGTTTGATTGTGCGAAAAGGTACGTAATGTATTATATATATAATGGAAGTTAGATAATAAGATTCATTATCATCTGACAAAAACAAAAACAACGTACAATAAAAGAAAGGGTGAAAGACACAGTTTCTTCCTCCATCATCAAAGAAACATAAAGGAAAGGGTTAAAGAGGAGAATCAATCATCTTATACTTCTTATTGAATTGATTGCGTCTGTAAGACATGGACCAAGGTTAGTCTTTATTCCGTCTTTTAATTGTATAAAGGGTTGAATTAACTCAAATCTATATTGTATCTTGGGACTGATTTCATTATTGAAATCGGAAAGTTAATCTTACATTTAGTATCAGAGCCTTATAGATTTGATTAATTTACCATTAAAGTGTATGCAAAGTTGTATATGTGCATTTGAGTATTTTCGAAAATAATGGCACATGTTCACAACACTGTTTACGCATGGAATCAGAGCAATTCTAGGTTTTATGAATGAAACCATTGTTTTACGGATAAAACCATTGGTACGGTGTACGCATGATCCATTGATCCGTATAAATTGTTCCTCTGTTTTGTTTGTTTCCTTTGTTTCTTGTGTTGTGACAACCGATTTTTTATTAACATATTAATATGCATGATTAAGCAATGATTGTTAGGACTTTCAAGGTTTTGACATGTAAGTTTTGCACCTTCATATGCATTAGTAAGCAATGACAACCAAATGTTTGTTTCCACTGCAAAAAATTTATTTATGCATTAAAGTTTGTGCTTTCAAGGTTTTGGCATGTAAGTGATTATTAGGGCTGAACTTATGGTCTGTTATATTTTGTTTGCATATGGATCAGAATGATAATGATAAATTTTGCACTTTGATAACAGATCAATGTTCATTAATGGTATTGTATCTATTGCTTTTCGGCTGTGTTTTTTTGGAGATTAAATGTTTAACATATTTCTACTTTTTCCGACACACATAAAGTTAGACAATAGAATGACTCACATTAAAGTAATGGGTAAATTCATGTTATGAATTGTTAACATATTATGATAATATATTTACCATTAACTTTAAATGTTTATTTTGTATATATTACATGTTAGTCACCAAAGTGGCCTTGTTATATTGCATTTAGACATTTAAAATCAAAGTTTTTAATTGATCATAATTAGAGAGATGTTTAAATGACATTATAGTAAAATTGATCAATTATTTTTGTCATCTATATTTTGGGAGATCACCCAAAGGTGGATCATTAAATATAGTTGATAGTATAAAAGGATTAGTTATTCATAAATTGGGTCAAATAGTATGTATATCCAAAGATAACATTCTTATTTGATTCATGTGTGTTAATAATTAATTGTTAAAGTACATATTAACATCAATGATGTTTACTTGTATTTAAGTGTTGCCCAAAGGTCATGTAAATACATGTATAAAAGTTTATATAATATTATTTGAATCTGTATGATAGTTTTTCAAAGCACTAATTGGTAACATGTATAAATGTTTGCAGCATCTCCAAATTTGTTTGCATCTGCTGACTCTTTTGTAAAGTTCAATGGGCTTAATTATGATGAGTGGGCCTTAAAGATCCAGTATACACTGGGTATAATGGCTTTAGACATTGCCATCCTGACAGATGAGGTACCAACAAAAATTACACCTGAAAGCTCTGAAGCCGAAAAGTGTCATTATCAGGCTTGGGAGAAATCTAACAGGTTGGGTTTACATCTCATGAGGATGACAATGGCTGATAACATTAAGCCCTCCATGCCTAAAACAGAGAAAGCAAGGGAATTCATGCTTAAAGTAAAGGAGTGTTCATAGTCGGATTTAGCTGATAAGTCAATTTTTGGTAGTTTAATGAGTGAGCTGACTACTAAAAGGTTTGACTGGTCTCAACCGATTCATGATCATGTGACACACACGTCTAACCTGGCAGCAAAGTTGAAGACTTTAGGGATGGACGTAAGTGATACTTTCTTGGTACAATTCATCATTAACTCTCTACCTTATGAGTTTGGCCAGTTTCAGGTGAACTATAACACCATTAAAGATAAATGGAACTATCAAGAGTTAAAAGCCATGCTTATACAGGAGGATGGGAGATTAAAGAAGATGAAAGATCAAGTTGTTCATTTCTTAAGTCATGATGGTGCCAGCAGCAGCAAGGCTAAACCGAGTAAGAAGGGTAAGAATGGTAAGAAGGGAAAGTCTTTCTTTAAAGGACCTGAAAGTGCGATCCAGAAAGAAAAGAAGTGTCACTTCTGCAAGAAACCTGGACACTTCAAGAAGGATTGTCCTAAAAGGAAGGCATGGTTCGAAAAGAAAGGTAAACATTATAGTTTTGTTTGCTTTGAATCAAATCTTATAGAAGTACCTAATAATACTTGGTGGTTAGATTCTGATGCAACTACTCATATTTCTCACATTAAACAGGGATATCGTATGATCCAGCCCATAAGAGGAGCTGAACAGTTTGTATCCGTAGGAAACAGGATGAAAGCACGCATTTAGGGCATTGGGACTTACAGATTAATCTTAGACACTGGTTGTCATATAGATCTTACAGATTGTCTCTATGTACCCGATTGTGCTAGAAATCTTGTATCATTAAGTAAATTGGATAATTTAGGTTTTAACTTTAAGTTTGGACATGGTGTATTTTCTATGTACCGTAATGAATACTTTTATGGTAGTGGTACTTTGATTGATTCACTTTATAAGTTCAATCTTGATGTTAAATTTTCTGATTCCCAATTTATTGTTGAGAGTCAAGGTATTAAACGTAGTGCATTGAATGAACAATTAGCTTACTTGTGGCATCAACGACTAGGTCACATATCCAAAGAAAGGTTAACGAGGTTGGTAAAAGATGAAATTCTACCTCAATTGGATTTTAGTGACTTAGATGTGTGTGTAGACTGCATTAAAGGTAAGCAGACTAAACATACAATAAAGAAATCAGCTACAAGGAGCTCTCAGCTTTTAGAAATTATACACACCGATATTTGTGGACCTTTTGACACTCCATCTTGGAGTGGTGAAAAGTACTTTATCACCTTTATAGATGATTTCTCCCGATATGGTTTCACTTATTTGTTGCATGAAAAGGCTCATTCTGTGGATGTCCTTGAGATATTCATAAATGAGGTGGAAAGGCAGCTAGAAAAGAAAGTGAAGATTGTGAGATCAGATAGAGGTGGTGAGTTTTATGGAAGGTTTACTGAAAATGGACAATGTCATGGTCCATTTACAAACTTACTTGAAAGTAGGGGTATTTGTGCACAATATACAATGCCCGGTACACCTCAGCAGAACGGTGTTGCTGAAAGGCGGAACCGTACTTTAATGGAAATGGTTAGGAGCATGCTAAGTAATTATTCTTTACCTCTTTCACTGTGGATTTATGCATTAAAGACGGCAACCTATGTTTTAAATCGGGTTCCTAGTAAAGCAGTTCCTAAAACTCCTTATGAACTGTGGACGGGAAGGAAACCGAGTTTAAGACATCTTCGAGTTTGGGGTTGCCCAGCTGAATTAAGGTTGTATAACCCAAATGAAAAGAAGCTAGATCCTAGGACAGTCAGTGGTTATTTCATTGGCTATCCTGAAAAGTCAAAGGGGTATAGATTTTACTGTTCTAATCATAGTAGGAGAATAGTAGAGACTAGAAATGCTAGATTCATTGAGAACGGTGAAACTAGTGGGAGCATTGAACCACGAAAAGTGGACATTAAAGAAATTCAGGTTGCTTCTTCTCCTGAAGTTGCACGTGAAATTGTTATACCAATCGTGTCGTCACAGTCAAATGACATAATGGGACAACAACGAAATGAAGTGCAAGACCCACAAAATGACAATAACAATGACGATCAAGTCAAAATTCAAGGGGAGAATAATATGTCACGTGAACAGTCAAGGCAACATGTAAGGCGAAGAAGGGTAGTCAATGTTCCAGAGGAACAATTAAGGCGATCTATAAGAGAAAGAAGATCAGCCATCCCAGATGACTATGAGACATATAACGTTGAATGTGACTTGAGCATTAGTGAGGATCCCGTCTCATTCTGTAAGGCCATGGAAAGTGATAATTTTGAAAAGTGGTTAATTGCCATGAAAGAGGAGATGAAATTTATGGATGACAACAAAGTATGGGACCTAGTAGTGTTACCTGAGGGTTCTAAGGCCGTTGGGTCGAAATGGGTCTATAAGACCAAAAGGGACTCTAAAGGTAACATTGAAAGGTATAAGGCTCGACTTGTTGCCAAAGGTTTTACTCAGAAAGACGGTATTGACTATAAAGAAACTTTCTCTCCGGTGTCAAAGAAAGATTTTTTAAGAATTGTCTTGGCTTTGGTGGCTCATTATGATCTAGAGCTTCACCAAATGGATGTAAAGACCGCTTTTCTAAACGGTGAGCTTGAGGAAGAAGTATATATGGACCAACCTGAGGGATTTGCATCCCCGGGTAATGAAGATAAAGTGTGTAGGCTGAGAAAGTCGATATATGGGCTAAAACAAGCTTCCAGACAATGGTATTTAAAGTTCAATGATACCATCACGTCATATGGATTTGTAGAGATTACCGTCGATCGGTGTATCTACATTAAGATCAGTGGGAGCAGATTTGTTATTTTAGTCTTATATGTTGATGATATTTTACTTGCTGCGAATGATCTAGGCATGTTGCATGATGTAAAGAAATATCTATCTAAGAACTTTGAAATGAAAGATATGGGTGAGGCATCCTATGTGATTGGAATTGAAATTTTTCCTGATAGATCACAAGGATTGTTAGGATTGTCTCAGAAAGCTTACATTGACAAAGTTTTGGAGAGATATAGAATGAATGAATGCTCTGCAGGGATAGTTCCTATACAAAAAAGGGACAAATTTAGTAAAATGTAATGTCCCCGTAATGAACTGGAACGAAAAGAAATGGAGAGAATTCCCTATGCATCTGTGGTTGGGAGTTTGAACTATGTTCAGACATGTACTCGACTGGATATCACTTTCTTTGTTGGAATGTTGGGTCGGTACCAAAGTAATCCGGGATAGACCTTTGGAAAGTCTGAAGAAGGTCCTTAGGTACTTACAAGGCACTAAGGAGCTCATGCTTACTTATAGGAGATCCGATCATCTTGAAGTGATTGGTTATTTAGATTCAGATTATGCCGGATGTGTTGATAGTAGAAAATCAACATTTGGCTACTTGTTCCTTTTAGCTGAAGGGGCAGTATCATGGAAAAGTGGGAAGCAATCTGTCATTGCTACTTCTACTATGGAAGCCGAATTTGTGGCATGCTTTGAGGCCACTATTCATGCATTGTGGTTGCGAAACTTTATCTCGGGACTTGGAATTGTCGATAGTATTGCCAAGCCATTTGAAAATTTATTGTGACAATTCTGCGTACCGTCTTCTTCTCTAAGAACGATAAATACTCCAAGGGTGCTAAACACATGGAATTAAAGTTCTTATCGGTCAAAGAGGAGGTACAGAAGCAAAGAGTGTCATTTGAGCATATTAGAACGGATAAAATGGTGGCAGATCCATTAACTAAGGGATTACAACCCAAGGCGTTCATTGGCCATGTAGAACGCATGGGTGTTGTATCAAAGGCTTTGTTATTATAAAGATAATATGCTTGTAATAAATATGACATCTAGAATTCACTTATAGTATTGTTTCTGTTATAATAGACATGTTAATCATTATAGTATATGTATACATTACAGTTATTAGATTACATGTGACTGATTGTGAGAATTAATGTTCTTCTCAAATTAAAGTTTTACCTAGATTTGGAATTGATTTGTGATACATGGAAGGAATCATGTCGATTAGTAAATGACGTGTGACCGCCATGATCCAATTAGTTCTATTTCGATTAAGGATATGAAAGTTAGTGAGCTTAACATAAAAATGCACATTATAGTTATTAAACCATTAAGTCAACACAAAGGCCAAGTGGAAGAATGTTAGAATAATTAATAATATTCGTATGGCCTATGTGTTTCGGGTTTTAATAAAAGTTAAGTTCACATTAATATTACGAGACTTTAATATAAAAGACGGTATCGTGATGGATCGGTCCCGATTAAATGTAATTAAAGTTCGGGAATCATTATTCCCTCTTACCTTACCCTATTATACATCGTCTTTCACGAAAAGGTACGATCGGGTTTGATTGTGCGAAAAGGTACGTAATGTATTATATATATAATGGAAGTTAGATAATAAGATTCATTATCATCTGACAAAAACAAAAACAACGTACAATAAAAGAAAGGGTGAAAGACACAGTTTCTTCCTCCATCATCAAAGAAACATAAAGGAAAGGGTTAAGGAGGAGAATCAATCATCTTATACTTCTTATTGAATTGATTGCGTCTGTAAGACATGGACTAAGGTTAGTATTTATTCTGTCTTTTAATTGTATAAAGGGTTGAATTAACTCAAATCTATATTGTATCTTAGGACTGATTTCATTATTGAAATCGGAAAGTTAATCTTACATTTTGATCATCAATTTGACATTTCATCCTCCGGGTCTTTTCCAAAACCATCGTATTTGATGAACAGGCCAGTGATTAGCATTAATAATCGGGTTTTTGCATATGTGTACTTGTCAAAATTTTAAAATGAAGGTGGGTTTTTGATAAATGTAAGTATGGTGGGAGAAAGAAGAGGCTTTTGTGGCGTTTCGGACAGCAAAACGATGGAGTATGATGTCTGGGTTATCAGCAACTATAAGGTTGAAGCAATTAAGCATTGATAAGGATATTAATATGTCTGTTTGTGTTGTTGAGTTGTTGGCAATTGATATAACAATGGTTTAATATGTGCAAGTTGTAGCTTTCATGAATTCTTTTGTCAGATGCCAAGAAGTAGTGGTATTTTGAGCTTTAGGAAGGCGAAATTCATGTAGTTTAGTGAGATAATTAGGGGGGAAGGTTTTTTATTTTTAATTTTACTTTTGTTTATTATAATTATTTTCATGGTCGGCGAGTTTTAACTTGATATAGTAGGTTAAAATTGGCTTAGTCTATTTTGAGAGAAGGGTGTCTAAAATTGGGGTTATTCTGAGTTAAATTGTAGGTTTATTAATACGAGAAGGTGTGGTATAGTTTAGATTATTCATGTTAAATAACCCTTGAAAAAGAAGAAAAGAAAAAAAAAAGATGAATGAAATTGAAGGAGAAAAAAAAGTGGGAATCTCTTATTGCTCCTATTTCCATATTATTTGAGGAGTTTACTTGTTGTTATGGGTGACTTTATGCCGCACTTGGCATTGTGCTTAATTCTTCATGTTGGGTTTATAAGTGGATAGTGTTATTTTTGTTGTGTTCGGTGCTAGCTTCTCTTTTACCTCCACATATCCAAATTATTTTGCCCCTTCTTACCCATTTACCTCACTTCTTATTCATATGTAAGTCCTCGGCATGTGTTATGGACCTTGTTTGGTTAAAGTGTATGTGTACGGTAACTAGAGATATCTATCATGTTAGATTACATGCATGCTTTTGTAGGTCGTAGTTAGGTGAGTGTCTATATTCTTTCTATCTTACAAAATTTATACTCACCATGTTTTTTGAATGAGTGATGAGCGACCCGTGAGAGTCCGACATAGATGGGTCTTGCAAGGTCGACGGTTCAGTAGTTTTTGGTCATTAATTTAACTCTTTTGCATTTTAAATTTTTGTGCTATCTTGCTTTGGAGTTAATTCCTTGGAAGTGGTGTCCATCGCTACATTGAATTGGTTTGGGCGAGTCATTTGTATAGTTACCTCTGACTCACATACCGCTCCATTTTGTCCTCTTCTCTGTTTTGTCTGTTGCTTGCTTGGGGACAAGCAAGAGTTTGGTTTGAGGAGGTTTGATGCGTGCATTTTATATCCGCTATTTCTCTTATTTGGCACGCATTTTCATGCTTTATTGATACTGTCATCAGGTACCAAAAATAAAATACCTAGTTACACTAACAGAAGCTAGCAGTAAGTAGGGTCGATCTCCACAAGGAGGCGGTCACTATCTACTTGTCTATTTGGTTTGTCTAAGGTCACAATTGGGGGTTTTGAATTGTTTTAACTAGACTAATAAGATTAAGCAAGAGAAAAGGGGATAAGAGAAATTAACAAGGAAGAGAGAGGGAACTAGGATTTCGGGTCATCAATTAACGTCAATTAATTGCAGTTAAGGTCATAGATTAGTCGATGTGTCGGTCTAAGGGGCAACGAATATCTCCTTCCGGTCTTAATTCGCCCTAAAATACTATTAGCTTAGCTTCCGCCCTCACTAAAGCATTCTATTGTTCACTGCGGGTCTCACCCCTTCCAACCTTCCGGTCTAGGTCAAGGCTTACCAAGGTTAAAAAGGCTAATTGCATCGATTCAATCAGCAAGATACAATTAAAGCAGCGATTAACAACATAGACTTAAACAACAACGACAAATCTATAAACTAATTAGCAATTAACATCGGTCCATCGACTCCCCTAATCCTAGCAGGGAGAAATTAGCTAGACATAATAAAGGGAAGAACATAAATAAAGAGAGAATTAAACATAAACATAAGTAAAGGAGAAAAGGGAAAGAGAGAAAGCTACAGTAGATCCAGGGAAAAAAAGAGGAAAGCAGTTTACAGAGAAAGAGTAAAATAAAGTATCAAGGAACGGAGTCTAAGAACTGTTTTTCGATCCCCCCCCCCCCCCCCCTCCCCCTCCTTAGTGTTAGTCGCCATCCTAGAGACGAGTTTTATTTAACCTAATTACAAAATAAAGTAAAAAGCCCGAGCCCATAAGCGATTCCACTCGATCGAACCCTTTAGAACTGCTCGATCGAGCAGATCCAAGCACGAACCACTCGATCGAGTAAAATAACCACTCGATCGAGCAAACCCTAAAATGCATCTTTTCGATCGACCATAACTTGTACTCGATCGAGGTCTTCTACCAAATAAAAGCATTCGATCGACCAGAAAACTACTCGATCGAATGACTTTGACTTCAGCAGCCACTTATTCCATTAGTTTCAGCTTTGACTTGTCTTTTAGCTCCCGAAACGGCTTCACGCATCCCGAGACAGCTACATTTCCGCTCCAAAATCACTCTTCCTCCAAATGCATGCAAAACGGACGGTAAAAGGCTTGATTTCAATAATTTCTGGTCCATTCCTGCAAATAAGGCAAAACAAACCAAAGTAGCATATTCGGGGCATTTCTTAGCATAAAACTACGATAATAGCATATAAATACGTGCATAAAAAGGCCTAAAAGGACTATATAAAATGCACGTATGAAATCTCCCCAAACCAAACCTTTACTTGTCCTCGAGTAAACTAAATACAAACTAATGGAATGAAAAAGATAACTCAGAGCTAGCTACAAATGCCCACTCAAACCAATTTAATGCAAGCAAATTAACAATTATAGCAAACAGTCAAATGCAAACGAGTTGTGAGATGTTTATAACAAAGCTGAACCGTCGACCTTGCAAGACCTTTAATAATGGACTCTCACGGGTCACTCTTCTCTCATGAAGCAAAGGGTGAACATATATATGTAAGAGAGAAAGAAAAATAGTCGCTCACCTAGACTACGACCTACATAAACATGAATGCAGCTAATATGATAGACAATTCTAGCTACCGCACATACATTCCAACCAAACAAGGTCCTGTCACAGCCGAGGGCTTACAAAAATATGGGATAGTGAGGCAATGGGTAAGAAAAGGCAAAAAATTTATGGGAATGTGGAGGTATAGGCGGCCAAGCTAGTACCTAAACAAAACCATATGATAACATCCATTTCCAGTTTCCTTAGTCAGAAAGCTAAGGCTCATTGGTTGTGTGATGGAGATGACAATTCTCAATATTTTCACAGTATTATTAAAGCTAGACGTCTTCATAACAGAGTCTTGTGCATTCAGGATCTTCAGGGTATTACTCATACTACCCCTGATGGGATTGAACAGGCCTTTCAGAATTATTATATCCAGTTACTGGGGTCTAGTAAGCATGTTGGGGATGTGCATTATCCTACTGTCAGGTATGGGAAGGTGGTGAGTTTGGCTCAATCCAGGGACTTGATTAGTCCTGTAACTAATGAGGAAATTAAAGAGGCCCTGTTTTCTATTCCTGCTAACAAGGCGCCAGGTCCTGATGGTTACTCTTCTCAATTTTTCAAGGATGCCTATAATATTGTGGGTTCTGACATTGTTAAAGCTGTGAAGGAGTTTTTTTATTCTGGTAAGCTTCTGAAACAAATTAACTCCACTACCTTGACTCTTATTCCCAAGAAAGAGAGACCTATTAGTGTTGCTGATTTTAGGCCCATAGCCTGTTGCAATGTCATTTATAAGACTATTTCTAAGGTGATTTGCAATAGGTTAGCTAAGGTTCTCCCTGAGATTATTAGTCCAAACCAAAGTGCTTTTATCAAAGGGAGGGAGATAATGGATAATATCCTTATTTGTCAGGACTTAGTCAGACTTTACAATAGGAAAACCTGCTCCCCTAGATGTATTATGAAAATTGATCTTAAGAAAGCTTATGACTCTATTGAGTGGAAGTTTATTGAGCAGATGTTGTTAGCCCTTAGATTTCCTCCTCAGATGGTCACTTGGATTATGGTGTGTGTTTCATCCCCTTGGTTTACAATTTCTCTTAATGGTTCCAGTTTTGGCTACTTTCAGGGGAAAAGGGGTATTAGACAGGGTGATCCTATGTCTCCTTTGATTTTTACCATTTGTATGGAATATTTGAGTAGGATCCTTGATGTGGTCACTGATAAGTTGGACTTTAATTTTCATCCTCTTTGTCGACCTATGAAGCTCAGTCATCTATGTTTTGCAGATGATTTGCTCATGTTCTGTAGAGGGGATAGGGGATCTATTAAAGTGTTACTGAAGGCTTTTGTAACCTTTTCTAGTGTTTCTGGTCTTGAGATGAATTGTGATAAGTCCAATATTTATTTTAATGGTGTTTGTCAAGCTGAGATTGACTATGTTTTGAGGATCTCTGGTTTCAAGTCTGGTCAATTTCCTTTTAGATACCTGGGGATTCATATCTCATACATATGTATGGCTATAGGGGATTGCACTAGGTTGGTGGAGAAGGTGGTTGCTAGGATTCGAGGCTGGGGTGCTAGGAAGTTGAGTTACACTGGCAGATTGGTGTTGGTGCAGAGTGTACTATCACAACTTCATGTGTACTGGTCACGAATCTTTGTCATTCCTGCTACTGTTATTGACAAGATTACCACTATCTGTAGGAACTTTCTGTGGTCTGCTTCTGATAAGTATGGCAGAACTCCTGCTGTATCATGGGAGTCTGTTTGTACTGCTAAGAAGCATGGAGGTTTGGGGGTGGTCAACAGTAGGAAGTGGAACTTGGCTATGATAGGAAAGTATACTTGGTGGTTAGCATGTAAGAGTGACCACCTATGGATAAAGTGGGTGAACCACATCTATATGAAGGGTGAGGATTGGAAGCATTATGAGCCTAGCCAAAATACTAGTTGGACTTGGAGGATGATTTGTAAAGTGAAGAATATGCTGAAAGCTGGTTATGTGAATAATAATTGGGCTACTGCTACTGCTACTGGTGTGTATACTATCAATGCTGGATATCAGTGGCTTCAAGGATCAATGGCTAAGGTTGAATGGTATCCTTTGGTATGGAACAGATTTAATCTACCTAAGCACTCTTTCATTGTTTGGCTGTGTGCTAGGCAGAGATTACTTACTAAAGACAGGCTTCAGGCGTTTGGAGTTGTCAATGATGGGCTTTGTGAAATTTGTAAACTGGAGGATGAGAGTATGAGACGCATATGCACCTATTCTATCAATGTCCATTTAGTGTCTCTTGCTGGCAACTATTAAAGGACTGGCTTCATGTTTCTCTTCCTGGGCAGGATATCATTCACTGGTGTATTCAGTGGAGGTGCAGGTCTTTACTAAAGAAGCACATTGTGTTTGCTGCAGTGGCTGCTGTTTTCTACTCTATATGGCAGTGCATGAACTTATGTCGTCTTGAGCAGTGGTTAAAAACTCCCAGAGCAGTTGTGCAGGAAGTTCAGCATACTGTCAAGCAACGTTATTTGGCGAGGAAATGGCCCACTCGTTTTCAGCAGAACTTTATTTTCTAAGTGGGTCTAAGGCTCCTGTTTGATATATTATGTTGTAGGTGGTCTCGTTTATCCTATAAGCCATGTACTGTGTATGAACTCTTTTATATATTAATATATATTTCACATTCCACCTAAAAAAAAATAATAAAAAAAAAATATCCATTTCCAACTCAATTATAGAATTAAGCACATGCGCCCTTCATTTGGCACAAACTCACCAAACCGAACTGAAAATACTCCTCAATAGATACAAATAAAGCATAGGAGTGAAACCGTCAACCAATCTTTTTTTCATTTTCTTACGGTTTCTTTTTCTTATTCAAATTCTTGTTTTTCTTTTTCTTTTTCTTTCACGTTTTTTTTCTTTTTTTTTTTTCTTTCATCATCCTCCTTTTCTTCATAAATTACCAACTCCAAATCATCAGATACAAGCCAAACTTTGCACAATAAACAATATACCGCAAAACATACACTAACTAGCTTGACAAGGCAGGCTAAATTTGGAATGTAGTTAAGGGTCAACAGGCAAATTTGGCTAATGTGGAGTTAAATGGGTAAAAATGAAAGAAAGGGAAATTGTAAGCACCTCCCTGCATATGACACCAACCACTAACTCGAATGTATGTAGGCAAAAGCAATTGAATTTCATATATGTGCAAATTAATGTTACATGATATGCAAGGAGTAACTACTCACAATCCTACATGAAACTGGTCATAAACGACACCAGTTTATACGGCTCTAAATCTTAGAAATTATAAGTAGCTCGCCAAATTTCAGGTCAAGTCTATTCGTTCAGCTAAATTTTAACGTAAACTCGTAAGTATGCAAAAAGACAAAGCTAAAAAGATAATTAGTTTTATGCAAGGCTTAAGTAAAAAGGACAATTATAGTACAATTTCATCATTGAAATCATCCGTTCTGACTCAACCTATATGCAAAAGTAAACGTGAAATTTTTTGAATTTTTCCAATTTTTTGAGATTTGATTTTGAATTTTATAAAAATAAACAACAGTGCATACATAAATTAAACGTGATAACAGAAATGCAATAAAAACATAAATGCAGACACAGATATGGATGCATAACCTCCCCAAACCAAACCGTACAATGCCCTCATTGTACCAAAACATAGAAAGGAAATGCAAACTAAAAAGGAAAGAGTGAAGATGCGGAAAGCTCACGAGATTACGCGAATAAGGGGCCTCCCCAAACCAGCCAACAACGTGGGAGGTCGCTAAATAGCTCCATCAGCGTCACAGGAAGCGAATCCAAGCAATGGCCATCTTAAACTGCTCGATCGAGGAAGATAGGGCACTCGAACGAGGGATCATCTTTGGCAGGTACTCGATCGAGAAGAATAGATACTCGATCGAGTGAAATTAGCAACAAAAGTGTTTGATCGAGTTACAAAAGTACTCGATCGAGCCATCCTCAGTGTATTCCTGCAAAGACGAAATAAAACGGCCCGCAAAACTAACAAAGCAAGCATAACTGATATAGTCTATGGTACGGAGACCAATTATTACAGCGCAAAACGGAAATGAAATGTAATGTTTGAAAAACAACTAAAAATAAAATCTCCGGGTTGCCTCCCGGGTAGCGCTAGTTTCAGACAGGTCCCAGCCCGACCTTCTTTTCCTCGACAGCTGCTCCAGTCAGTCAGAATCAAAGCAACTCAAAGCTCTTAACAGTAGATCATTTAACTGCGCATGTCCTACACAAGAGCATAAGTAGCACCAAAGTATAATAGCAACATATGAAAATAACATGTATAAACGTTTAAGTCTGACAAATTTCTTATGAGAACTCCTAAATTTGTCAACAAAATAAAGGAGCTCGGGAGCAATTAGTAACAATCTAGGGTGCCGATTCAGGTTGACAAATTTCTGACGACAAGTACGGTGAAAAACTGTTAACTTAATCGTCCAGCTAGGAGGGGGTATAGTATTAAAATACGAAGCACAAGTCAAATGAGGCAATGTACTATTTAAAGAAACAATAATATAATTATCGTCAACTACCTCGGTGTGGTCGCTCTCAATGATGAATCATTAACAAAGGAAGATATTACCTCTTCCGCGCTAGGAACAATCACCGACTCAACTGTCTTCTCATCACCTTCCTTAGCGGAATCCGTCCCGTAAATTGCAGCCTTAAGCGCATCCAGCTCGGCCTTGAAAAGGGGAGATTCACCGTAACCATTATCTTCAGCAAAATCGTCATCTAGAACAACCCACATGACGTTTTATTGTTCACACTAGCCAAATCAGTCGATCGAGTAGAAATGTTACTCGATCGAAGACTCTCCTCTTTATTTTCACTCGATCGAGTGCATGAAACAGCTCGATCGAGTAGTTCCTCTAAGCAGCAGTTCGATCGAGTGGAATAAAGTGTTCGATCAAACGATTCTTCAGGTAATTCACTCGATCGACCAATATATTTCACTCGATCGGGTGATTTTTGCTGTACAGTGCTGAAATCCTCGTGTAAGGCAGCATTATCTGATAGAACTTCGTAATCCGAGTCATAAAAATCATCATCAGCATTAGGCAACACGGGCTCTTCATGGGAAAAACCGCTCTCTGTGTAGGTAACGCAGGCTTCCTCTAGTTGCCTAGTTTTCGACTTAGCAGCTAGCTGAGCTATGTCAGACTCGAGCTCATCAATTTGCGCACAAACATGTCTATCATATTCTTGCCTTTTGAGTGCAAGTGCCTTCACCAAAGACATCAACTCAGCAAACTCTTCTTTCCGCTTATCAGGAGGAGGAGCTTGTTGTTGCGGTGGCCAGATAAATGAAGGCTTTTGATAGCCTCGCTGATAGGGTAGATGTGGCGGCACAACTACAGAAGGCTGACTAGCTCGTCTACGCAGCTTGAATGCGTAGACCTCGTCATTTTCAGCTAAGCAAAAAGCTGCATTGTGCTCGGCAACACCACATCTCCTACAGTAAATCACCTGCTGCGCCATATAATGGAACATGGGTGACGGGTCAAAGGTACTCAAGCCTTCCCTTTGACAATCTTTTACCTAGAACTGTCTAGGTAGGACCTGTAGGGCCTATCAAAATAGCACTAAAGAAAAATATTAGAACGGCCTCAAGAGATGAACCCCTTAGGCTAAAAATAGACCAAATAAAACAAGTAAATAAGGTAGTTGCCTCCCCGGCAACGGCGCCAAAATTTGATACCGTCGTCAGGTACCAAAAATAAAATACCTAGTTACACTAACATAAGCTAGCAGTAAGTAGGGTCGATCTCCACAGGGAGGCGGACACTATCTACTTGTCTATTTGGTCTGTCTAAGGTCACAATTGGGGGTTTTGAATTGTTTTAACTAGACTAATAAGATTAAGCAAGAGAAAAGGGGATAAGAGAAATTAACAAGGAAGAGAGAGGGAACTAGAATTTCGGTTCATCAATGAACGTCAATTAATTGCAGTTAAGGTCACAGATTAGTCGATGTGTCGGTCTAAGGGACAACGAATATCTCCTTCCGGTCTCAATTCGCCCTAAAATACTATTAGCTTAGCTTCCGTCCTCACTAAAGCATTCTATTGTTCACTGCGGGTCTCACCCCTTCCAACCTTCCGGTCTAGGTCAAGGCTTACCAAGGTTAAAAAGACTAATTGCATCGATTCAATCAACAAGATACAATTAAAGCAGCGAATAACAATATAGACTTTAACAACAACGACAAATCTATAAACTAATTAGCAATTAACATCCGTCCATCGACTCCCCTAATCCTAGCTGGGAGAAATTAGCTAGATATAATAAAGGGAAGAACAAAAATAAAGAGAGAATTAAATATAAACATAAGTAAAGGAGAAAAGGGAAAGAGAGAAAGTTACAGTAGATCCAGGGAAAAAAAGAGGAAAGCAGTTTACAGAGAAAGAGTAAAGTAAAGTATCAAGGAACGGAGTCCAAGAACTTTTTTTTGATCCCCCCCTTAGTGTTAGTCGTCATCCTATGTATAGAGGAGACGATTTTTATTTAACCTAATTACAAAATAAAGCAAAAAGCCCGAGCCCATAAGTGATTCCACTCGATCGAACCCTTTAGAACTGCTCGATCGAGCAGATCTAAGCACGAACCACTCGATCGAGCAAACCCTAAAATGCATCTTTTCGATCGACCATAACTTGTACTCGATCGAGGTCTTCTACCAAATAAAAGCATTCGATCGACCAGAAAACCACTCAATCAAATGACTTTGACTTCAGCAGCCACTTATTCCGTTAGTTTCAGCTTTGACTTGTCTTTTAGCTCCCAAAACGGCTTCACGCATCCCGAGACAGCTACATTTCTGCTTCAAAATCACTCTTCCTCCAAATGCATGCAAAACGGACGGTAAAAGGCTTGATTTCACTACTTTCTGGTCCATTCCTGCAAATAAAGCAAAACAAACCAAAGTAGCATATTCGGGGCATTTCGTAGCATAAAACTACGATAATAGCATAGAAATACGTGCATAAAAAGGCCTAAAAGGACTATATAAAATGCACGTATCATTTATTACGACTATGTCGCTATTATTTCCCCCCTTTTTCTCGCTACTAGGTGAGTTGTGTGACTTATGCAGATTCGAAGTCCGAATGCGCAATTACGAGACAAAACCCATTGATTAAGGAAGGAGATAAGTCGGTATTTCAACCTCATATTGGAAGTTGTAGAGGGATAACAGATGATGCTGTGAGGAGCTGCTTGGTCGATCGATAAAAGAAGGGTGTCGATCGACAGAGGAAGGAACTGTCGATCGACTTAATGTTGGTGTCGATCGACAGGGTCCAAGTGTGTCGATCGATAGAGGCTGAGTGTCGATCGACATGTGCTTTGTTGGCCGTGACTTAGCTCGTGATTGGGCTTTTAGTTACTTATTTGTTTTATCTCTTTGAACTTAGTATAAAAGGCTTGGAAAACAATTCATTAGGTTATCTTTCATTTTTTACCTTTGACTGTTAAAAACTCAATTACGTAGAACTCTTCTCAAACTTTTAGATCTAGACTTTGGAATCTCTCTTCTCTATTTTCCGGATTATTGGTAATTTAAATTAATCTTTCATTCATTTTTCTCTACTTTGTTCACTCCTTTTTCTTTCTTATTGCTATTGATTTTTTGTTTAATTTCTTTTATCATTATTCCATCATGAATTCTCTCATTATTATTATTATTATTATTGTTATTGTTATTGTTATTGTTATTGTTATTGTTATTGTTATTGTTATTGTTATTGTTATTGTTATTGTTATTGTTATTGTTATTGTTATTGTTATTGTTATTGTTATTGGTATTGTTATTGTTATTGTTATTTCCATTATGCATAGCTAATTTCTTCGCTAGGATTTAGGGGAGCCATGAGTTTATAACAGTTGTTAATTAGGTTTTAGATTGGTCGATTATATTATGCCTTTGTTGTTAATTGTAGCATTAAATCGCGATTAGTAAGTTAATGAGCATGATTGATTAATTGATCCGTTAAACCCTGACCTAAGATCGAGAGCCTGGTGAGGGTTAGACCTGCTACAAACACTAGAGTGCCCTAGTAAGTTGCGAGAGCCCGTTAGAAGCATTCTAGGGCGATTAGCGATCCGAGAGGACCTTTTCACTACCCCTTAGACCAATATTTGAGACCGATCTGTGACCTAGAAAATACCGTTAAGACCTTCATTGGTGAACCAACAATCCTAGTTGTCTCTCCATACTTTTATACACATTCTCTAATCTTGTATTTCTCTTTTCTTCACTGCTTGTAGTTTAGCAAACAAAATCAAACAACCCCGAATTTGTTACCTAGACAGACTTTAGTTAGCAAGTAGAACACATTTTAGTCTCCCTTTGGATACGATCTCGACTTCCTAAGCTATATTAGTTAGAGACCAGTTGGTTAATTTTGAAAGGTTGTGATAGCCGTATCAATTGGTGGTGAAATGGGAGGTCGAAGGAATGTGAATGGTTGATTTGGATGCTTATTGTTGTTTTCTTATATTGGTTATTTAGTGAACTAACCCCGTTGTTATTTTACAAAACTGTGGTGATCCATTCGGAATAGTGAGCAGTTGATTAGCAGGTACTCCTATGGATAGCTCGTGGGTTCTAGCTGGGATGAAGTCATCACTTGTTCTGGAGTCTTAGTGTTCCGCTGACAGTTGTCATAGTTTTGGATATTTTGGTTTTGCCAGTTGTAGTACTTTTGGTTTGGTTTTTCAGTTGTATACATTTAAACAGTTGAACCTTAAATTATGTTTCGTTATAGTCACTTTTGATATACTTTACATCGGGCAACCGAGATGGTAGCATCCCCATATGCTAGGGTGGTCTTGGTAAGGCACCTTGGTGTGTGGGGGGTGTTACAGGGAGACATCCTAAAATCGCAATGTTGCCCTCACAACTTTGAACCGGTCACTACGGGGTGTGTCAAGGGGATCGTTATGTGTATGTGTGTTCTATGTATGTGTGTGTAGAGTGAATGTATGTATGCTTATAAAAGGTGAAGTATCATGATATGGAGTTTATGGAAATGGAGTGAAGATATAAAGTGGATATAGTGTGGCATGTTATGTTTAATTTATATGTTCGTAAGATTAAGGTTCACCTTAGGTAATGTTTTTAAGAGTGTTGAGTTGCTATTGTTTGCATTGTTCAAGTTTAAGTTGTTTTGTTAAGAAAATGTGATTTGTATGAAGTCCGATTATGGAAGGGCTGTATTTAAATGGTCATAAGTCGAGTTCTAGGAATGATATTGATGTGATTCTAATTGGAGGTGATAGCTTGTTCTCTTACGATTCTAACGATAGGTCACACGCCTTAAATGACAAAGAAATAAGGTGATCGTTTTACGAAAACTGAACGCTGCTGAGAATTTCGCAGGGTACTCGACCGAGTACTTGAGGTACTCGGTCGAGTATAACTGGCACGCGACCGAGTTTGGTGTTTGTGATTTTGCAGTAGTTACTGGAATATGACCACTTGGCCGAGTAGAGACAGTACTCGACCGAGTGGGGTTTACTCGACCGAGTACCTGAGGTACTCGACCGAGTATGTTTTATGTGCATTTTTTATCAGCTACTGAAGTCGGAGTACTCGGCTGAGTAGTCAGTATACTCGACCGAGTAGCTCATACTCGACCGAGTACTTTCAGGTACTCGACCGAGTACCTCTTTGGCGGATGTGATATTTGTTTTGAGTCGTAGATTATGTGCTTACGTTTGTCTTGGGTCTTAAAGCATTATTTTACATATGTGCTGGTCCTGATACGTAAGGTACCGGATCCTATGAGGTGGAGCGTACCACCTTATGATGGGTGTGAGTTTGGCGTATGGGGAAGAGCATGTGGTTATATGCGGTTGTGGTGGATATTGGAAAGAGGAAGTGAAATTGATGAGCTTACTGAGACAAGGAGCACATTTTGTGAGGTATGGTGGATGTTATAGTCGTGAGCTTCAGTAATGTAGTGATAAGTGTATATGGTCAAGGGGTAATGTACGTCTGAGGAAGGTGAGAAGGAAAAGTTTGAAATGAGAGAGGTGAATTGTGGTAATTTGGGATATGTAAGGGTCTAATGAAGGGAGATGGGTATGACTATGTTGGCGGCGGATATGTGTACTGGAAAGCCGTGACAAAAGAATAGAAAGGAATGGTGTTTAGTGAGCCTAGGTTGATGGATGCCACAATGTGGATTTGTATGTAGTGGTTGTGTATGAGAATTTGGATTACTAGGAGGTGAGCTTAGTGTATAACTCATTGGGAAGTAACGGGATGAGGTGACTCTTGATTTCTGGAGATGTTAATGGAAGATGTAATCAATTAAGGAGAAACCATTGAGTGGGTGGACCTATTAGTGGTGAATATGAGGGAGTAGCATGATGAGAGGGATTGTTGATAAGAAATGAATGAGAAGTTATTGATATAGACTAATGGAATTTGATTTTTGGGAAGTAATGAGAAGGTAATGGAATGATTAAAGGTTTAGGTAGTAGGAGTAATGAGTTGAGTGGATTATGGGTGTGTCAAGTGCAATGGGACAAGAAGTATAAGAGTAAGTCGAGTGAAAGTTCGCAAAAGTTATGGGGCACGAGAGTAAGGAATCAGGGCGATGTATGATACTATCATGAGGGTGTGAGTTAAGGGTTATATAGGAATTTCAAGACGACATGTTAGTCATGAGTTTTGAGGAATTAGGGGAGTAAGAAGTTAGTAGAGTATTTGCATGGTATGCGACTTTGGTGGTGAGCTAGATGACGATACAATCGAGGACAATACGAGAATGAATACTGAGGTAATTTTGTTGATGGATTTGATGTTTGTTATTTGGGATGGTAACCAAAGATAGGAAAGGAACTGTTATACTTAGAGGTGATTATGAGAGAATAGTGATACGGAAGATGGTGGTGTCATGGTGTTGTCACTAGTGGTTAAGGATGATATTAAATAGGGAAGTTAGGCGTTGTAAAGAGGTTGATTTTGTGGAGGCTGGATTGGTATGCATGGGTGCGAGGGAGTATAAGGTGTGGATATAGGAGGCGTTTGCTGGTAGTTGAGTATTAATGATATGGTAACTTACGTGATCAGGATTGGCTAGTTAGATTTAATTATGGGTCTATGATGCATGTGAGTAATTGTGTGAGGTTCTGACCTCATGAGTAGTGGTATGCTACGATATTCATAAAGTTGTTATTTGGTTATTCCGTGTAACATGTTGCGTGGTTGGATGAGTCGTGAGATGATCGTTGTGTCGGGACAATGTTTATTAGTAATGTAGTTGTTGTGTTCCGGATTGCGATCAGGGCATGGTACTCCGTGTTGCGATGCGGGTAATTTCGCGCTACGGTGCGGTTGTTGGTGGCGGTGTTGCGATGCTGTCATCGGTTGTGGTGGAGTAGGCGGGATACTTGTGAGACGAACTTCTGAAAGTATATGTCAGCCTAGTATAGGCATATAGATTGTTATTCTGTTTATTACTGTCTCCTGTGATTTTCGGCTTGTGGGTGAGAGTAGAGTATAATATGGAAGAGAGTTGCGCATGTGTTTGTTGTTGTCATAGAACAGTGATATTTTGTTGATGGGACATAGTTGTGGGATGTTGTGGGAATACTTTCGATCTAGTTTTAGATGAGGCATTGTTGACATAGTTGTGACAAGTAATTGGTGGAGCATGTGTACACTGACATTAGTAGAAAAATATTTATTTGCGGCTACTTATTTGAGGCGTTTTTACCAAATAGCAGCAAATACAAGTTATGTTATTTTAATGTTTGTTAAGGAAAGAAACTATTTGAGGCGTTTTATTAAAATGATTAATTAATAGAAATAATCCATACTATAAAGACCCTTCCAATAACACTCCAACCTACACTTTAATCCAATTTAATCCCTCCTATCCCTTACCCTTCCCATAACACTCTAGAGAAGGGCAGCCTGAAAAACAGGTTACCGTTGTTTTAAATGACACTAAAATGTGTTTTTCTAAAAAAATGATACTAAAGTGTGTTGAACACACTTGTCTCTTTGACTGTCCACTTCTCCTTTCTTTGTTAATCAACATTAGGCCTTTAATCCTCCAACTATCCCTCTTAAATTTTCATCTGATTTCATTAATATTACTAGCGACATTCATCTAATCTACTTCGACATTCATCTACATTCTTCACCAGGAATCATTCATCTTCACCACCAATGTCAAAGGTAATTTTTACCCTAATTTAAACTATTTAGTTTTGATAAATGCTAATCTATTTTATTGTAGTTTTAAACTTGGTATAATCCACTTTAATCTTGATATTGTGTGTTTTTATAGTATAATTTTCAAAGAACATTGTTTTATGATCAATTTTTTTTAAGATTTTGATTATAATTAGGATTTTTATAATTATACCCCGAAAATTTTCGTCATAAAAGCGCATTATTAGGGTAAATTACCATAACCCAATACCTGCAATCTGCAATAAGGTAAGGCTTTAATACCCAAGTTTTGCTTCTTTTATGAACGCCTCACTACATCTCTTTCGCCAAATTTCCTCCGCATAACTAAAGGCATGTCTGAATTACGGCTAATGTAGTATTTGTTAAGTGTAATTGTTGTAAATGTATTTTTTGTCCATTAAAACAGGCACCTATTGGACTTGGAGTTCTATTTGATGACCAAGGAAATGCATACACCAATGCACCAGGAAATAATGGACCAATTAGCATTAATTATGTCCAGGGACCAAGTACGCAGCCTACCCAAGCATTTGTGAACCAGCATCCATGAGGATGAAGGGATGAAAATACAAGAGATAAAAAAAAAGTTGAAGATGAAGAAGAGCAGTGATGAAGATGACTGTTGTACAACAAGGAAAGAAGGAAGTCAGGTTTATAAGAGAGAGATAAGGGGAAGAATAGGCGACCTAAAACAACAGGTCATTAAATTAAGCGTGTGCGTTATGGGAAGGGTAGGGGATAAGAGGGATTAAATTGGATTAAAGTATAGATTGGAGTGTTATTGGAACTGGAAGGGTCTTCATAGGATGAATTATTCTTATTAATTAAACCTTATTAAGAAAACTGCCTCAAATAACGGAAATGAGGCGTTTTCTCTAAACGCCGCAAATACTACTACTGCAAAACATAAATAACTGAGGGGGTGTTTGGTTCACCCAATATAGGTATGAGGTATGAGTTTGGAATGAACCAAACCCATACCATGTGTTTGTTTGACGGAAATAAAGGTTTCATACCCATACCTCAAACCCATGAGGTATGGGTTTCTCATACCCATGGAGGGGGGTGGGTATGAGATTGATACCTATGGTATCAAATTAGAGATATTAAAAAGTGATAAAAAAAAATTTTAAAAAAAATATTTTTATATTTTTATTTGATTAAATTTTATCTACATGATTTAATAGTATAAAAATTATTATTAAAAAAAATTGTATTTTGAAGATTTTTTTAACTTTGATTGATTTCTAACCCCATACTCCAAAATTGAACCAAATAGAAGGTATGAGTTATCAAGTTCCAACCCGATACCACCCAGATATAATTCCCGATTCCAAACCCATACCCACGCGTGAACCAAACACCCCGGATATCCTCATTCCTCAAACTTACCACCAATTCCCATACCTCGATGCTACCGCTACTCCCTTTGCTCATCCCATCTATCCCCATACCACCGTACCCACACCTCGTTGCCATCGGCCGCCAACCCACTGCTACAATCAGGCATTCATCGACAACAAGCAGCACCGACTCGTCCATCATAATCCGCGACAACAAGGCGCACCGTTCTTCTCTTCCCTGACGGTTCCAACGATTACCCTGTCGTGCCTTGTCCTTACCTAATAGGTATAAATCTAAGTTCATACTAAAATTGATTAAGTTTGATAATTAGGGTTGATTAATTTGTGTAATCCTCATGCTTAAACTGATTAGATTTTATATTTAGGGTTAGTGAAATTGGTACTTCTTCTTTACTTGATTCTACTTAATTCTATCTTATCCCAAGAATTGTGGGTTATTTTTTTGTCGATGAATTGTGCAAACTATTAAAAAGCTTTTCGCTACACATCTGGTGTGGATTTAGTAACCCTTAGATTTAGGGTTCATATGAAAAATTGGGGATTTTGTATAAAATATGAAAATGATTTTTGGGATTTCTTCAGATATCTAGGATCTATTATTCAAGAAGATGGGGAGATGTGACTCACAGAATTAAAGCGGGATGGTTGAAATGGAAGAGTGCTTCAGGGTTTCTATGCGATAAAGATATGCCCCAAAGATTAAATTGAAAATTTTATCGCACGGCAATTAGGCCTGCCTTAACTTTACGGCTCCGAGTGTTGGGCCGTGAAGCATTGTCACATTTAAAAGATGAGTGTGGCGGAGATGCGCATGTTGAGGTGGATGTGCGGACATACAAGGAAAGATCGGTTAAGGAATGAGGTGATTAGGGAAAAGGTAAAAGTGGCGCCAATAGAGGACAAGATGATGGAAAACCGACTAAGATGGTTTGACCATGTGAGAAGGAGACCTATGGACGCACCAGTTAGTATTTGATGTTTTTGACATATTTAGTGTTTTTTTTTATTTAATTTCAAGAAATTAAATTATTTATTCTTCTCTTCTTTATTGCACTTTTTTACCAACCACTTTCTTATAGATTTTACTTGGTTAATTCCGGATCCTTAATTCTATTTCCGTTTTTAAAAATCGTTCTAATCTTTTCTCTAGATTTAAATTTTTAGTTTTTATAAAAGAAATCCGGAATTCGATTTTAAAACCCCTAAGTTTACCTTGACTTTCCATTACATTTTCGTTCTTCCCTTTTGTTTTTCATCTTCTCTTTTTTATTCGCATTTTGAGGCGTGCGTTCACCCTTGGACGGTTCGAAAGGATAATTCATGTTAGCCGACCCCAAATCATTTTGGGATTAAGGCTCTGATGTTGTTGTTGTTGTTGTTGTTGTTGTTGTTGATTTGGGGTTGTTGAGTAAAACGTTATTGTAAATTTAGCAGATCGAGTAAAATGAGCATTTAACAATCCTTTGTTCACAAGTCTTTAACTTTGTGATTAATGGCATATGCTTTGTGTTGACATATTTGAACATGGCTACGTTTTCTCCCGAAACTGTTCTATACTTTGTGGCTAAAACTGTCGAGTTTTCATCGTGTAAAACTGTTGATTTACTTTCCTGTTTTCATTTAGAATGGGTATGATGAATTCTTGATAAAGCTACTCAATATTTACCTTAAGCTGTAGAATTCTTGATAAATCTACTTATTCTTGCTCATATTTACCTTTAAGCTGTAGGATTCAACTATACATTAAGGCTGGGAAATGTTACTTGTCAATATAAATTTGAATGTGCTTGTCAATCTGGCAATTTAATTATTAACCGTAAATTATTTTCACATGCACTGTGTCCATGCCCTTCGTGGGTATGAAAACTTAAAAGTTTTTGATTAAAGCTTTTGAACCTTTTTCAAGTTTATTTTATACCATTACTTGTTCACGTCTCTTGAAATTGTTTACTCTTTTAATACAAATCCTAGCTCCGCTATTGCATAAGGTAATGTTGACATTAACGTGAATGTCTTTTTTTTGGGTATAAAAGGAGTCGCATGAATACATGATTAAAACAATTACTCAAGGAAGATGGTTGCTCTGATCCATGATTAAAACAACTACTCAAGACAGAATGGTGTTGTGATCTATTGTTCGCATCTATAGCATGTCCAAGTCATTTTCAAATATAGTCCATTATCTTTAAATGGTCTAAATTTGATTTTGCAAACTCTGTATAAGCTATGGGTCTATATTTTTTATTTCCTTCATTGCCACCTTGATTCACCTTACTGTTTTTGGTGGCCAAACACATTCGCTGCTTCTATCGCTGCCTTCAATGCACTAAGTTGTCCTCTCTGTTTTCACTTGCCCTCCTTTTCTTGGTTTCCTTATTATTGGGTAAGTTGAAATACTTGGTACTAGTGTAATTGATTTCTTCATAAAGTACCTCGGTTTTTTATATTTTTTTCATTTCTGTAATGAAATCTTGGTGCTCATACTTTTGTTATTTGCAGCTCGTCATGCGCTTTGCCAATAGGTTTTTTTTCTTCCTCTCTAGAACTGGGACAACATTGATAATGTTTAGGTATTAGATTCTCTCTAGTGTTCTCAGGGACAACATTGCTAATGTTCACAGTAGGTTAATTACAATATGAACAGATGCTCTGCTCTTACTATGCAAGACTTTAGAGAGTTTAATGAGCCGTTTTCCTTTATTCCATCATCTTACATAGCCCCATTGAAATGGAAACAATTAATCCATCTACATAGAAGCTAAAAAAACTTGAAATTGCGTATCTGTCTCTAACGTTCTTTCCTAACTTCGGTGTATTGCAGATTGTCTTAAGGTGGATTTGGTACAGATGGTCAAGGTGGAAACTTTGACGAATATGGGTATGCTGCTGACTGTAGTTTCCAAAAGTCCAAAACTTTGTTATAAGAGGACCATTCAATATATTGGCGGCTTTATTTCGCGGCTTTATAAGAGATTGTAGTTGTAGTACTCTAACCTCTTGGGATTTGGGAATGAGGTGTATCATGGGTTTCTTTAATTGTACGTTTTGTAATATACAATACAAGCTATTGGCTGAAGATTCTCAATTTGTTATCTCATATTATCTATTTGTTATATCTAGTTTATCTATTGAGCTCTTCATTGGGTGTGTGAGGAGATGGATGGATGCATTCATATTCTTTACCTTCGAATACTAAGCTATGGACTGCTCCTCCTTTACTGATTGGAATACTGGAAGAGAATACCTTTGCAGTTCTTAAGTTCTTGCTTTCGCTACACTATTTTGGATGCAGTGTTCTCTGTAAAGAGAATACCCTCGAACTGGTACCATATGGTGAAAATATATTTTAATTGACCCTAGTTTTAAAATGTACATTTATGGTCTAATATTCTGGTTTGCGACAGGGTGGGACACAGATCAATTTATGATCAATTTATGACTGATCTGAAGTGCCTTGGGAGGATATAGTGGGACACAGATAATTCATTACTTGCTGTCTCCATAAATCTTGGCCATATTTTGATAACTACTTATCACCAAACCCACCATTTTCAACAATTCCCAAATAAAAGCACTTAACATGATAACTTCATATATAAACCCATTCCATTTCCATCCTCCATCACCCCTCTTGCATCTCTAAACAAACAAATAAAAATGGTGAACATTGTAGAAGCCCAAAAACCCTTCTTACACGGTCTAATAAAACTGGCCGGACTCCGACCCACAACAGTCGAGATCGAACCTAAGACCTTCATGACCTTCTGGGTACCCGCTTCTACCTTGAAACATAAAAAACCTGACTCCAAGTCCAAGCCCTCGGTCATTCTGATTCATGGGTTTGCTGCCGAAGGCTTAGTAACATGGCAATTCCAAATTGGGGCGCTTTCTAAGAAATATTCCATCTACGTGCCCGACATCCTCTTTTTTGGTGGCTTGACCACAAGTAATGCTGACAGGTCAGTGGTAGAGTGAGGAGGACTAGCAAAAGCAGTCACCCCGACATTTTTAGTCTACTTTCGGCTTGCCATTTAAAATTATATATTCTATTACATTACCATTTTGCTTCATAAAATTTTCAAATAATGTTTTAGACAGAGAACTTTAAATCATGGTTCTGCCATTGTTACAGGTCTAGCTTACCAAGCTGCATGCCTAGCTACAACGCTAGGGAAGCTTGGCGTGAGCCAGTGCAGCTTGGTTGGGTTCAGCTACGGAGGGATGGTGGCTTTCAAGTTAGCCGAGATGAGGCCGGACCTCGTGGAAGCCTTGGTAGTCTCGGGTTCGATACTGGCTATGACAGAGTCGGTAAGCGAAGCTGAGCTAAGTAGGATGGGGTTTAAGTCGTCGGCTGAGTTGCAATTGCCGACGTCGGTTGATGGGTTGAAGACACTGCTCAAGGTTGCTACCCATAGGAAGCTTTGGTTCCCTGATTGCTTGCATAAGGATGATCTTGAGGTAACTTCTTACGCTGTGTTAAATAAGATAAAATAAGGTATTTATAATTCACATCGACAGATTATCTTATACAGTTATACTCCGTACAATGCGTACATACTACATACATGAGTTATGTTCGTCTCTAAAAGGAGGACTAGTAGGATTAAATTTTTGTTTCACTATATTAATAGAAGACGCAACATTAATGTAACACGGTTTTTATAATACGGAGTATATTAAAACGATATATATAATACTTCACTATATTAATAGAAGACGCAACATTAATGTAACACGGTTTTTATAATACGGAGTATATTAAAACGATATATAATACTTTAACATGTTAATTAGTTTAATATGTTCTTTAATTTGTTTTTAAATACGTGGAATATATTATATGGAGCGAGTATTGCTTTCCATGCAATCATTATAGGGATATATTTACCTATATAAAGTCATAAGGAGTTGTATTTAGGTACATGTAATACTTACACTTGCACATTTACATGAACTAGTTTTTCATACTTATAATAATGTTCCATGTTTAGCAGAAACGCGTGGGTCGTATGACCTAATTTTTTCTATAATAATTAACTACGGAGTGTTATTGGTGTATTATTACATTTTGCATAATTGAGAGTTTAATTTAATAGAATTTGTACAATGATAAATCTCTCACACAACTTCAATGAACGATCTACTTTGATGAGGAGGATAAAAGTTGCTTTTTAGATTGGTAATGACATTTAATAAGGTTTTAAATGTGTGTAAAATTGCATTACGATGAAATTTCAACCTTTGGAACATTGTTTTTACATGATATTGGCATACCAGTTTCTGTCTTATCTACTGAAAAGCAATACACTAATACTCCAATAGTAGCAGTAGCGGATCGAATTTAGGGGGACAGCAGGAGACGTCAGGAGTCATTTGTTTCTTCCGGCTTTCGCTAGACATTGAAAATCTCAAATTTTTTAGTTAAAATCTTCGAACTTTTGTCAAGTTTAGCTTATGGGATTATTCGATATAGGAAGGAAGTAAAGAGAGAAAATTCCAGAGAGAGAAATTTCCCCCAAATTAAAACTTACCCATCTCGTCTGATTGCTTCGGCTCGCCGGCTGCATTCCTCACGATTTAATTCTGCCCGTTGCCGGCGAGCCGAAATATTTATCCTTTGATCGTCGCTGAAACTCATAGTTGTAGAAAGGGTTTTTTTTATTATCCGGTTTCTGGTTTTGCAATCAAGGTCGATCGCTTATCGATTGAGTGTCGCGTTTACCATCTTCTGGTGCGAATTCCTTGGAGCGTTGTGTCTTCACTGATGTGCGTTTCATGCAACATACCGGTGATATCGTCTTCCCTTTCTTTTGGTTTTTTTAATTGTTAATTAAATCTTCATATAGTTTAATGGGTTAATTGATAAGAATAATCCAAATTATTAATGACCTTCTCAAATTAATCCAAACTATTCATTAACCCAGAATAATCTGATTTATGTCATCATTTAACTTATACACAAATTCTCATTATAGACGGATACTATCCGTCTATACGTATAGACGGATACCATTTTCCCTCACAAAATACCCATTTGCCATAAAGTGGAAAACACATGGGGGTGCCCCACCTTGTCCCCCTACCCATTTTATTAGAAGTCTTTATCCGTCTGTTCGCCCCACCCGTCTATACCAAGACCTATTGTAACTTATATTGCCTTAAGTGAAGGGCAACTTGCTCAATAGGTCACTCATTCATCTTTACTCATTTTAAACTCCTCCCTCCTAACTTACCTATTTCATTTCCTAATTTTTCATCTCCATTAATTTTTTTCTTCTTTTCACCATTACCTCCATTGATTTCCATCATTTGGGTGTGATTAAAGTAGCTGACCTAATTTCTTGAGATACCACCATTGTTGACCAAAGTTGAAGCTTTATGTGGTTTACCGGTTTTGATTTTTTTTTCAAATTTGGAAAATAATTGAATAAAAGATTATTCAATCTTTGAAAAAAATGGGTGAAAAAATACCCAGTTGCACAAGCGCATAAGGTATTGTTATATAACACTAAGCAGGACATTGAGCTGACATTTTAGCTCAAAAAACTACACACAACAAAACCAAATCAAAGATTAAATTTTGGTGATCTGGGCAATTACGAAATTCCCAAAGATCCAAACTTTTCTTGAAATTTGACCTGGGGTATTCATACAGAAAATCAAATTGTTTCGTTTTGTTGACGATTTATAGGTCAAAGGAGCTTTAAATTGATTTGGGTAATTTTAAATTGACCTTTTTTGGGTTAATTGAAGAAAAGATGAAGAATGATAATCTGGGTTTCCGTACAATGTTGTTAGGATCGGGATTCTACTTTGAATCGATGGGGAGGGTAAGATCGAATCGGTAGAATCGGATCGTAGAATCGTAAGATTTTACAAATGAAGAGAGTTTGGATGAACAAGTAATCGGATCGAATCGTATGATAACGGACGCCTTGTGGTGTGGATGAACAAGGCGTCCGTTAGTTTTGAATTTAGGAGTTCATTTCAAAATTTTAGTTGAAAATTGAAGAGAGTTTGAAGGTGAATTGTGGATGAACAAGGGAAAGAAGGAATGAATGCTTTGATAAAATCAGGAGAAAGAGAAGAGTAATCTCATGATTGTTAAAGTGATCAGATTTTTTTGTTGACGAACAAGAAGAAATCAATGAAGTTACCATTAAAACCAGAAGAAGATTAAAACCCCAGCAAGAAGAAAATTAGAATAAGAAAACAAAGGTGACCTGCAAAAGTTTAAAGGTTACGTGTGATAACCAGTTAGTAAGAGGACCAAAGCAATATAAGTTACAATTAGTCTTGCTGAAGACGGGTCGGAGCAAGTGACGGATAATGTCACTCACAAAACGGATATGGGGGACAAGGTGGGGGCACCCCCATAGTGGCCCCATGTGCTTCCTTCTCTCCTCTATTTGGGTCATTTATGAGAGAAAATGATATCCGTCACTCCAAAGTGACGGATATGTGCCGTCACAAATGAGATTTTGTGTATAAGTTAAATGATGGCATAGATAAGATTATTCTGAGATAATGAATAGCTGGGATTATTTTGAGAAGGTGGGTGATAGTTTGGATTATTTCTATCAAATAACCCTAGTTTAATAAGTATCTTTAGTAGTTTTTGATAGCCGTCTCACTTAGCTACTGTTTTTTATTCCTCTTTCTTTGGGTTTTGGGGTATGCTATTTTGTCCGGAGCGGTTGTATGAGTGCACACACCCATTTGTTAGTTCTAATTTGGGTATTCAAGCTGTTGTAAAATTATGCCTTCCATTGACGGTTATCAGAAATTTATTGAAACTTTTTCATGTGCTCATGTAAACGATGGTTTTATGGATGACAATGGGGGGAGGATGTTAGGCTATTGTATGAAACTTCAAGGGTCACCTTTGCTTGAGGTTAGGGAGCTTAAAGACAGGGGCAATGCTTTCTTTAGGCAGAATAGTTTTGATAAGGCCGCGGCTTGTTACGACGAAGCTTGTAAGCTTCTAGGTTTGAGTTTCGGTGTTGGTGGTGAAGATGTCCAGACTCTATCCGAACTTGTTGTATCCCTCAATTCTAATCTTGATCTTGCCGCATGTGCCCTCAAACTTGAGGAATTCCAAGCTACTTTGGACATGTGCTCTATGATTTTGAACTTTTTTCCTCGTAATGTTAAGGCTCGTTTTCGTAGGGCGTTAGCATTCATGAAGTTAAAAAGGTTCTTAGAAGTTGAACTAGACTTGGTCGAGGCTTTGGTGGTAGAACCTAAAAATAAGGATGTTTTAAGAGAATTAGGTGTGGTAAAAACCACCTTCTTATAAAGGAAAATGGAAAAAGAGTGTTGGAGACTACTTCTCTTGACGGGGATAGGAACAAGAATATTGTGTAGGTATCAGAAAATATTAGGAGTATCAAGGATAGCGAGGAGGTAAAGATGGAGGTGACAGATGCTCATAATAATCATGGCATGCAAACGGATAAGTGTGTAAAGGTTGAAGAGAGTATGGCTATAGTGATGACGGATGCTCAAAATAATTGTGCCATGGAGTTAGGCACTAGTTTTAAGAAGAATGAGCATGTATTTGATAAGTCTTCAATGCTTGAGTTCTCCAGAAGGGGTGGAGGAATATTCCGGCTAAGGATCCCTGGTCAATCCTATAAAACTATAAAAAGCTAGTTGAAGGTAAAAAGGTGGGCTTTTATCATAAAAAGAGATTTATCAACCATAACAATTCGGATCCTTAATAATGAATTAACAAAGAAAAAAACCACTACAAGAGTAATGTGTAAGAAGAAGTAAAGGAGGAGATGTCCTAGAAAGAGGAAGTTTAAGGAGATGGTAGTCATGAATGAAAACTTGTCTCCTTTGGGTACCAAAAATGTTAAGCCTCTTGTTCCTGATACAAGTTCAAGCACGTCCTCCATATGTGACAACTTCACTCTTTCTGGTACCCAATCTCTCCAAGTACAAGTTAGGGTCGCTTCTCAGGAATCCACTTTGCCATTTTCGTCTGTGGTGACTCATGATGCCACATCAAATTGCACCCAAGCTCAATATGATCCTAATGATCACCGACCTTTCTTATTTTCAGCATGTCCAAAGAAGTGTAAGATGTATTCTTCCTTGGTTGCTAAATTATCGTGTGCCCCTGGCATGTCATGGTATGTCACGTTGCAGATACCTCTTCAAACGTCATGAGAAACAGAAAAGGAGAATACTCATTTCCAAGACGAATTTTGGCCAAGGGGCTGAATCTCCAAGACACAATTTATCTACTTTCTCTAGAAGTAGATCTTTTACCCATAAATTTCTACGTCCTCGTGGCGTAAGTGTGTCTTGTTGCAGGTGATAAAAAAGAGGAGAAATGTTTGCCCAGTTGGACGGCTCTGATCGTCCCTTCAAGAAGCCTGCGTTAATTATCTCCCTTATCCTTGGTTTAATTTCCTATTCGAATAATGTAATAATAAAATCCGACTCCGAGAGTCGGATATGTAGAATGTAAGTGACACTTTTTTCACTGCTGTCAAAAAAAAAAAAAAAAGCTTATGGGATTATTGATTGGTCCTTGTTAAGATTTTTCGCTCCATAATTGTGAATCCTTAATCCGCCACTGACAGTAACATTGTATTTATTTGAATAGTAAAGGAGCACTAAAGAGGAAAAAAAAAATCAGGCAATCAATTTATTTGGAGGTGAAATAATAGTGAGGAATTAATTTTCCACCAAACATGAAACATATTTTCCTTGTTTTCTCCTTTTACAAGTCTAAACTATTTTCCAAACTCAAACAAAACCTAAGTTATAGAATAAATCATTTTAACGACCCTTCTATTTATTAAACACCTAATTATTACTATTAGTATAAAGTATAAACGAATGCTCCCTCCATCCAACTCCACACTACACATTTTTATTCTGTACACTATTTACAAGTGAGCATTTAATTTCAACTCTCTCTATACATAAGTAAAAATATATTTATATGAGATCTTGTTTGTGAGATCTTGTTTGATTCGTCTTTAGTGGTACATTAAAAATATCTAACTTTTATAATGTTTGCAAATACGTAGCTAAAGATATTTACCGCATAAAACACGCGTTGACAAACGTAAAAAAACAAATGTGTAGTGTGGAGTTGAATAGAGCGGTGAGTATTTTTATATATAAAAAAATGTTTCATGTAGGTCTTTACACAATAATTATCTAAACTTAAATTATATTCTGAAATAAACCACCCTGGCCTCATAGTACAACTTAAAGGATACTCCGTCCTTGTCCTATCTCAGTCTTGGCCATAATTTAAGTGAGGGCTAATTTAGGCCATATGATCGTATGGAAATAGCGAAAACATATGTTGATAGCTGCTGTTTTGACAAACAATTGATTTATGATTGCGTATGGACCTGGTTGTTCAACCAACTACACCTAAAGGTGACATTATTTGGGTTATTTGGTACTCCTTAATTATTAAGGCCTTAAGATTTCCTGGTTTAATTTAGCTCATTTCAGTTCAACTAAATTCTATTCAGTTCACTTTAAGTTATCTCTTCATAAATTAACTCTTATTTTAATTTCAATTAGTTCAACTTAGTTTTATTTAGTCAATTCAGCTTAGTTCCATTTAATTAGCTTAGTTCAGTTTCTTTCAATCGTTAAAAACAGAGCCTAACTTAATTTTTTTTTTCAAAAGAAATATTTAGGTATGTATGTTTGGTGCACCATATTATCAATTGGTCTCCCTTGTGACGGGTTACCATTTGTGGCGGATATTTTGTGAGATAAAATGGTAACAAAATGGGTTAGTGGAGAAAGGGGACCACATGAATAGTGTTATAGAGAGAGAGAAAAAGTGGGTACTTTGTGAGATAAAATGGTATCCGTCACTCTTGGATATGTCATGTCTTCAATGAGAATTTGTGCCATATTATATAGTCGTTTAGTTCCACCAATGAAATACGGTGTACTAGTAGACTACGGAGTAATTTGATCATCGTCTAGCTTTAAGCTCAAATGTTGAAGTTTCGTGCTGTCAGTGTCCTAAATCAATAAGAACACTGTTTTGATGGAATGTTTACTTGTTTAGAAAAAACATGTTTGATGAGGTTGAAGCCGACCAACTTAATGCATATAAAATTCATAAAACTATATACGTAAAAGTTTCATATATCAAAATAAAATGAGTAAGCCTCCCTTAAGACGCTTGTCTTATATTTACAAGTGGTATAATACTTGACCCGTCTAAAACTTAAGACAAATGTTGGGCCAAAATTACATTATTTGGCTCGACACGTGGCATGCAAGTAGTGGCTATAACAAGGTGAGATGGACCGGTGACATGGCAAGAATTGGTCAATCATTTGGAGTGAAGGGAGAAGGGTCATGCGTAAAAATAGAGAAGACCATTGTTTGTTATGCAAGTCAAAGATATTAGCACATGTAAATTATGAGTCAACAAGTTAAAGCAACAAATCCCACAAAAGTAGGAACCATTGAGCAGAAAAAGGAGGAAGTTGTTGAGAGGAGCCTACCAAGGATCAAGCCTATATATACCACAAAGAGTCAAACATCATGGGGCATTCACTCATTCACAAAATCTCTCCTCCAGAAAATCAACAACCACCATCACCCATAAGTTATATACTTTATTTTCTCTATAATTATATCAGTACGTCGTTCAACCTCAGCACCCCAGAAAGCTATAGCGCATCACAACGTACAATAAAACACCTATCACCATCATTCATCTCACACCTTATAATCACCATCACCATCATTTATCAACATCCGCACAACAACGCTCTCAAATTCATCAAGAACACCCAAGTTCATGCAGATGCTCCAGTCCAGGTTCCAGTAAAGGATCCAGCAGGAAACGTTCCGATAGAGCTTTATTCTTAGCCTTCCTATTGTACTTCCACCGGAATATTACTTAAAGAATTATAATGCATACTTCCTGGGATTCCGACTCCCCCCGCGGTTGTTCCCATATTGGGTTTTCCGCGTCACCAATCTCTTGCGTCATTAATCTTTTACTTCGTACTTGATTTTATTTTCATCGTTATTTTCGCTTATTTTTCATCCGTCTTTTGTCATAAATCACATATAAATTAAACCCCTCATTTTTAGGCTAAAAAGAACAGAAGGACAACATGGATACGCAAGCAAGGATATCAGCTATGGTACGCCCTCATCCAGCACCCATCCAGCAGACTACCAAGGCGATGGTTCCAGCAACCTTCTGGCAGGAGTCAGCATCGGGTATAGGACCAGGACGACAGGTTCCCCTAGAGTTGGTCACCAGGATGGATCTTGGAGGTCTAACACCTAACTACTCTCTCATGCCGATCAGCCTGTAGGCTAGCCTAGGTAGCATCTTGTATAGTGGTTCCCTTGGGAATAACTCCTTCTCTAGTACAGCTACCACCAGCCAGCAGGTACTGGATGAATAGTACAGGTCTATCATCAACGTCACCCCTTTGTCCAGCAGCTTCGCTAGCCAACCCTACTCCGTGGAGCAGACCCATGTAGGAGCAGCGTTAGGAGATAATCCCTTTGGCTTCGTTCCGCCTGTGCCTAACCCTCTTGCAGGAGCAGGTACTCTGGTGGAACAACAACTTTAGGAAATCAGAGCAATGCTCAACATGATACCCAGGATGCTGCGCCCGATGGAAATAGCAACACCAGAAAGTTACACAGACTCTCCCTTCATTGATACCATTGCATTGGTGGAAGTACCAAAGCGGTTTGTTCCTCCAGAAATGGTGTTATATGATGGTACTACTGATCCCAATGACCATATCAACGAGTAGAAGTATATGATAAGCATAATTTTGGTATCATTTTACTAATACTTTAAACGTTTATTTGTCTCGATTTTGTGTGCTTTAATCGATTAAATAGCTCATTTTACTATTTAATTTAGAAATTATTACTTTTTTCATGTTTATTACAAATAAACGTTTATTTGTCTCGATTTTATAGGTTCGAGATAGAAATCGGGTTAAGGCGAGTCAGGTAGCCCAAATACAATTTAAACCCAAGTCAATGTCAACTGATTCCACTATCTCCATTTCAACTCCCCTGCCAAACACATAACCGCAACCAAACATACCACCTTCACTGCCATCCATTCACCCTGGCCTTCACCACCAAACATCCACCACAAACAACCGTTCTCCTCTGCACCTCCACGACTCCGCTACATCCCCTTATCACCATTTGCACAACATGCAACGTCCTAGAACCACCATGATAGCAATTCGACATCCACGGATTCAATCAACAGCAGCAGCTGTCGGTCTCGAAACCCGAGTGAAATACGATCCCAACTCAGCCTTCTCTCACTCGTCCACCATTGCACTCCACCAGCAGCCCGCATCTCCGTCTTCTCTGCTCAACCATCTCCCTTCATCTCAACAACCAGCAACCACCATGGCTCGAGCATCATCGAGCCCGACTTCAATCGACCACCATTGCTGAACCACCATTGAAGCAACAACAACATCGACAACCACCAACTCAGTCACCACCAAGCCCAATTGCTCCTTCTCGTGAACCGCGAGCAGCCCTCTTTGATTCCAATGCTCCTCGGGCCTGCAAATCAGCCGCCCTTCACCTGATATCCACCCTAGTCCATCTCAGCCGCCAATCGAACAACCCAGTTCGAACGCCGTGACCCACAGCAGCAGCACCAGGTGCGCACGATCACCACCAGTCGCATCTCATGGCCAACTACATCTTCGTGCTTCGCCACCAGCAGCAACCAAGGGTAGTCGCCTGGATCTTATTCTTCGACCACAGCAGCCGCCAAGCTCCATTACCGTAATCTATGAAGATGCGTAATTGGACTCATTGAGTTTCTTAACTTGATGCAAGAGCTGCGTTTTTGTTATAATAGTTGGTGGTCCATCATTGACGATATTGCCCTTGCTGGTATAAGAAGGAAACCATTTAAGTTAGGGGTGTTGGGGTAATTTCATGTATTATTTTATTTGTTTTGAGAATTGAGAACAGGTGTGTGTGAGAGTTTTTGAACCCTACACAACATTTTGACGCAGCCTTCATAGAAACAACAGAAAACAGTAGACAGTAGAGGTAGTTTATAGGAAGAGAAAATTCATCTTATTTTTCCTCTCAATTTCTCCTTATTTGAATTTGTAATAGTTGGCTTTTTCTCTAGTTTATCCAAATTTCTCTCCTTTCATTAGTTTAGGATTAGTTTTGGGTTGTAATTTTGGAAGACAAGAAGACATTCATCCTCCATTTTTCAATCCAAGTTTGCTCCTTTAATTTAAGTTGGTATATTTCTTATCCTAATTTCACTCTATTTCAATTGTTAACATGTTTTTCATTTCATCTTATATTGTTTATTTAATCTTGTTGCTAACCATGTTTGGCATGGTTAGTATTGGTGTATTTGTATTGTTTGTGTTAACTATGTTTGAGTAGTGTATACCTAGGGTTTAAAGGGGAGTTTGGGTTAACATGTGGGATGATAATGAGTTGTTTACATTTGAATATGGGTTAAAAATCGAGTCTTTACATATGTGCATATAAGGTGTTCGATGAAATGGGTGAATGAAAGTTCATACCTTTCTTTGAATTTTGTTTAACATTTCTTTACATGAGAGTGAATAAGAGTCCTTGATAGCATGTATGTGATGAGTTTGACATAATACGATAGTCTTATGGTGAGCTTAAGGTGACTAAGAAACTAGCCTCGATTCCTTGACCGAAACCGTGACTAAATTCTCGTAGACCTTTGCATCTCCCTCTCCCTACCAAAATGAACCCGAAACCCTAGCATCTCCACTCTCTTTGTCTTCGTGCTTGTTTGTTTGTTTAATTAATGTTCTTAGATTATTTTGTTACCATAGTATCTATTCACATGTTTTGCATCCGACTAAACTAAAACTAAACAATATACTTGTAGTCTAACCCCACCATCCTTGTGATCGACCTCAACTTACCAAGCTTTACTAGTTAGGTATCGAGCTTTATAAATTTGTTTTTGATAAGGGTGTGACGACTTTACCCTACTATCAGTAGAGAATGATGACAACCTCAGCAACGAGTACGCAAAAAGAATCTTGCATGTGCGAGGCCTTTGGGTGTACCCTATCCGGAGCTGCACTGCAGTGGTTCGTCAATCTGCCGAACAAATCCATATCATCTTTTGCGGACTTAGTCAATGCATTCAACCACCAGTTCACCAGTAGTCACAAGCCTGAGAAGTAGACAAGCGACGTCTATCGCATTGTCCAAAGGTATGACTTATGTAACAACCGTGAATTTCTCATTTTGACATTTATATTTTATTTAACCATTCTGTTGTTTTATTTATATTTTAAATTATTTAATTTTATTAATTTTATTTTAAACACGATTTTTATAAAAGTAATATTTTAAAGCTTAATTTATACAAAAATACGTATTTTAGTCGGACAGTAATAATAATGATAATAATAATAGTAACATTAATAATAATAAAGTTCCGTCTTAAATTATAGTAGGTTTAAGACGTAATTCCGTCTAGCGAAAGAACGCCACATTTTCACATGTGAGCCTAATCTATTCTCGACCTATCCCGTGCCGACAACACAATCCTCACTTTTGTACCTAAATAAAATAATCATTTTTATTTGTTGTCTCTCACACTCTAAAAAAAGCTGTGGACCAATCCCAACCCACATACACTTTCTCGTTCTTTTCGAAAAATTCCAGCAGAGTAACAACAACAAACACAAATACACAGGAGCCCGTGTACACCATTTTCTTCGACCTTAAAACCGAGATCCCTCCTTCATTTCTCGACCAAATTCTATAATTCTTGCACCATTCTTCTCCTTACTTCCTCCTTCATCTTTCTAAGTAAGAAAGACGTAGTCTTGTGGAATTTTCGTCTCGACCCGTCTTATGGGTGTGACGTTTTTAAGCTAATTTTGGGTGTAATTTTGGTTGCTAGGTGAAGATGTTGAGGACCCGGAAGGAAGCTCATTCATGAAGGAAGCTCATTCATAGTAGACCATTCCCTCGAAGATTGAAGAAGTTATAAGGTAACGGTGATAGGTTACTCGACAAAGTGTCGAAATCCCCCCCCTTTAACTCGGTTTTTCACTCTTTTCTCTTAAAGTTTGGTTCTTTATGCTTCCCTCATATGTGTGGTTGAATATGTGGATTTATTAGTCTTTTACATGCTTGTTTTGAAGTAGATTTCATGGCTTGTGATGCATGCATTTTACATAGTTTTTCTAAGCCTTATTTGCACGCATTTCTATGTAATTTACGTAGTATTATGCTACAAATGTCCCCCTGAATAGTCTACTTTGGTTTGTTTGACTTTTATGGCAGGAATGTACCAATGAAGGCAGAATCATGCCTTTTACTGTCCTTTTAGCCTGCATTTTTGGAGATGGAAGAACTGGAGCAAGATTGCCTTTGCCTCGGGAAGCGTGAAGATGTTTTGTATGCCAAATCAACGGATCATAGCTGACTTCAGTAGCAGTATACTCGATCGGGAGGTTTTGCTAACCTATCTGTTCGATCGAGTACTTATGGATGCAGAAAAGACCTCGATCGAGACCCTGTTGTTCTCGATCGAGAGGTGCTATTTTGGAGGTCCTCGATCGAGTATATTAAGTACTCCATCGAGAGGTGTTGCTGTAAGAGTGTTCGATCGAGGAGTCTGAAAGTACTCGATCGAGCACTTTGCTATCTGATGCGAGATTTTCTCGTGTAATCTTATTTACTTAGTATCCTAGTTTCGTTTTTAGGTTAAATAAGTATCTCGCCTATATAAAGGAGGGACTTAATTAGGTTTAATACACTTCATTATCTCATACTTTGCTCTCTATTTTCCGGATCTTGAACTTGTGTAATCTCTTTACTCTCTTTATTCAATTTAATTCCTTTTGCTCCTTCAATTCTCTTGTCTTCTATTACTGTTAGTTTGTTAGAATTGTTATTCAGTTTATGCAACTTCGTTTAATTCATTGTACTACCATGTTTACTATGATTACTTCTATCGTTGTTAGTTTCATCATGAATATGCGTAGCTAAATCCCTTGTTGCTAGGATTAGGGAGCCATGATAGTAAAACAATAATGTTATAATTAGATTAGGAGGTCTTTTTGTGAGAATTGTTTCATAGCAATATAACTGTAATTGTTTAGTTGAGTGCACGCTTCTAAATTAATTAAACTGGTTAAATTCAGACCTAGATCGAAAGATTGGAATGAATAGACCTGTTATGAACAATAGACTACTCTAATGAGGGCGGAAGCTAAGTTAATAGTATTTTAGGGCGGATAGTGGACCAGAAGGACCTTTCCACTACCCTTTTTATATCAGACCGACTGACCTTACCTTTAGCAGAATTGTGTGATATCATGGTGAACCGACATCCTAGCATCTTTCTCTCTATTTGATCACATCCTTTTTCATTCTTATCTGCTTTATTTATTATCTCCATCACTGCCTTTAATATCGTTCATTAGTTTAGTTAAAAAAGCTCAAACACCCTCCATTTTGTGACCGTGACGGACTAGATAACAAGTAGATACAATAGCCTCCCTATGGAATACGATACCCGACTTACCTCTGCTATAATAGTTAGTGCTGGTTGGTTTATTTTTGATAGGGTTGCGATAACCGTGTCAAATTTGACATTTGACCTTATCTTTATAACCTTTCATTTTTTACTTTCAAGTTTTGAGGACGAATTTTTTTAAAAGGTAGGGTGATTGTAACACCCGTGAATTTCTCATTTTGACATTTATATTTTATTTAACCATTCTATTGTTTTATTTATATTTTAAATTATTCGATTTAATTAATTTTATTTTAAACACGATTTTTATAAAAGTAATATTTTAAAGCTTAATTTATATAAAAATACGTATTTTAGTCGGACAGTAATAATATTGATAATAATAATAGTAATATTAATAATAATAAAGTTTCGTCTTAAATTATAGTAGGTTTAAGACGTAATTCTGTCTAGCGAAAGACCGTCTCATTTTCACTTGTGAGCCTAATCTATTCTCGACCTATCCCGTGCCGATAACACACTCCTCACTTTTGTACCTAAATAAAATAATCATTTTTATTTGTTGTCTCTCGCACTCTCACAAAAGTTGTGGACCAATCCCAACCCACATACACTTTCTCCTTCTTTTCGAAAAATTCCAGCAGAGCAACAGCAACAAACACAAATACACAAGAACCTGTGTACACCATTTTCTTCGACCTTAAAACCGAGATCCCTCCTTTATTTCTCGTCCAAATTCTATAATTCTTGCACCATTCTCCTCCTTACTTCCCCCTTCATCTTTCTGGGTAAGAAAGACGTAGTCTTGTGGAATTTTCGTCTCGACCCGTCCTATGGGTGTGACGTTTTTAAGTAAATTTTGGGTGTAATTTTGGCTTCTAGGTGAAGACATTGAGGACCCGGAAGGAAGCTCATTCATAGTAGACCATTCCCTCGAAGATTGAAGAAGTTATAAGGTAACGGTGATAGGTTACTCGACAAAGTATCGAAATTTCCCCCCCTTTAACTCGGTTTTTCACTCTTTTGTCTTAAAGTTTGGTTCTTTATGCTTCCCTCATATGTGTGGTTGAATATGTGGATTTATTAGTTTTTTACATGCTTGTTTTGAAGTAGATTTCATGGCTTGTTTTCTTCTATGAAATTTCGGGTATGGTGAAATGCAAAGAATTGAATTGTAGTGGAAAATAAGTAAAGATGAACGAAAGACGTACATCAGTTTCAAGTATTTGTAAAATACATCGGGCAAAAGAAAAACGAGTTTAATGGTGTCTTGTAATATGGCATTATGAGTCCAGTGCCTCCACTATAATAGTAAACCAAAGCGTAGATGCCAATGAGATGGTTAACACTGAATGAATATAATATGTAAAGCAGTTCATTAGTTTAAACGTATAAAAAAAGTAGAAACAAGCAAGTTTTTAAACGAGGATAAAGTGTTGTCCGTTTCAAAAGTCGGGTAGAAATGGCTTGTTTTACATGATATTTTCGAGTGTTGTTGGAGTAAATTTAATGGTTGTTATTCATGTCTTAGGTGTGCTTGGTTTCTGTCTCAACCTTGCTTTCATTTCCGTCTGAATTTTGAGTCGAATGGACTGATTTGGACTCTGTTTTGGAGCCGTGAAAGGACTGATTTGGACACTGTTTTGGAACGATTTTTGTGGTCTTTCGGGACTGTTTTGAGCTTACTTTATACTTGTCAAATTTGTCTTCTATTACTCGATGTGTTGGGAAAACTCTGCCTTGTTTATACTTGAAAAACTCGTGTTAAAATGTCTCATAAGGGACCGTGTTTGGCACGGTTAAAGTTATTGCTTGTTTACAAGTTTAAGCTTTGTTTGTCCCATGTACTTGAGTGTGACTTGGTATTCAAAACATTTATTGCTGTGGGAAATTGTGGTTAATCTTCCAAAGAAGTAGGACCACTGGCGGACTATTCATGATTGAGCCGTGGCCTAACCTCGGGTTGTGTGCCTTGTTGAGTCGACTTAAATTCGTGTTTGGTTTATTTAAATTCCGTCTCGTGTTTTATATAACGTAATTCGTTAAATATCGTTCATTTATATATTTTTCCCTCATGATTTATAATTGTGGAATTATTTAATTATTTTCCCGTCTCAAGTATGTATATATATATATATATATATATATATATATATATATATATATATATATATATATATATATATATATATATATATATATAGAGAGAGAGAGAGAGAGAGAGAGAGAGAGAGAGAGAGAGAGAGAGAGAGAGAGAGGGGAGATCTAATGAGTCCCTTACCTCGTTTGAGTCCTTAAGTCCTTATAAGGACCCTTAGATGGACAACATCTATGGTGGAGATTTTTTACAAAATATAGGCCAAAAAAAAGGGAAAAGCTTGGCTATGAAAGAGGACAACATTTCCTGCAAATTGTCCTTACCAATGATCATTTCCTGCGGACAAAAGGATATATCCTTTGTACTATGTTTACACTCCCCACATTCTTCCTTCCTTAACACACTTATTTCCAACTTTATTCTTTCTTTCTTCTCTCTAAAACTGGGTTCTTTCATCTGAAAACGAAGCTAAAGTTCTCTCTAAATCCTCCAAATCAGCGTAAACATGCAAATAATAGATGGCATCAATGGTATTTCTTCATTTTATTCATTGTTTTCAGTCTCGTTTTAATATTTTCAGTTGAATAGGATGGATGAAGGTAATGATAAATTTTGCATGTCATCGAATTTGTTCATTCTTGTTTTTTATTATTTGTTCATTCTTGTTTTTATTATTGTTAGAAGTAAATATTAATGCTGAGTTTTCATGAATTTGAGTTTTGAGTAGCATGAACGCATTCTGACAACATTTACATTAACACTTTTGCTATAGTTTTACATTTACACTTTTTATTGTTATATTTTTTATGTGAGTTAGCATTCTGACAACATTTACACTTTTGTTGACATTTACACTTTTAAAGCATCACATTTACACTGCATTCCTGCTCACATTTACACTTTTGGTGTACTTTTACATTTACACTTTTTAATTGTTATAGTCACCTTTGCAATATGTATTGTTATATTTTTTATGTGAGTTAGCATTCTGACAACATTTACACTTTTGTTGACATTTACACTTTTAAAGCATCACATTTACACTGTATTCCTGCTCACATTTACACTTTTGGTGTACTTTTACACTTTTGTTGACATTTACACTTTCAGACAATCACATTTACACTTCGTTTCTGCTACACATTTGGATGTTTACTCTTTTTGCTATAGTTTTACATTTACACTTTTTAATTGTTATAGTCACCTTTTAATTGTTAATATTATAGTTTTAATTTGAGTTAGCATTCGAAAAACATTTACACTTTATTTGTTCACATTTACACTTTTAAAGCATCACATTTTTGCATTTTTTTGGCATTTACACTTTTGCCGACATTTACACTTTTATCAAAGACACATTTACACTTCGTTTCACGACATTTACACTTACACTTTTGGATGTTTACATTTACACTTACACTTTTGGGACATCATAATTTGCATATTTACACTTTTTGTTGACATTTACACTTTTAAAGCATCACATTTATTGCATTTTTACGACATTTACACTTTTTTGACATTTACACTTTCGAACAAAGACACATTTACACTTCGTTTCTCACGACATTTACACTTACACTTTTGGATGTTTACATTTACACTTACACTTTTGGGACATCATAATTTGCACATTTACACTTTTGGAATATTTACATTTATGGAACATTCACTTTACATTTACACTTTACTTCGAGTTACGTTTACACTTACACTTCATATCTGACGACATTTACATTTACACTTACACTCTGTGCACATTTACAGACTTGCTAAAACAGAATGGAGTTCAACTTTTGACATGGCGGGGAGCGTGTAGGGAGGTCGAGAAGAGGTTTTCACCGTACATCGGCCGGGGAGTTGGGGGGGGGGGGTTGAGGATGCGGTGACTTTTTATAAGATATACGCCATTGCTTGTGGGTTTGATGTACGTAGGTACACAACAAAAAAATGGCGTGGCGGTGAGATCAAGTCAAAGCTCGTCGTCTGCAATCGAGAAGGTTTCGCTCACAAGACGCCTAGTAAAGATCGGGATGACGGATTTGGTTGGGGAGAAGTCACGAGAGGATATTCAGGGTCACTAGAGTGGGGTGTAAAGCGAGGATACGACTATATATGAAGAATGGTCTTTTATTAATTGACCGGTTCCACGAGGGTCACAATCACGAGCTTATCTCACTTAAGGACAGAGAGTTCCAGAAATTGTCGCGTAACATAACAGATTATCACAAGATGATAATCGTTTCGAACTCAATGGTTTGTAATACATAATCACTCTCTATACTAAATAAATAATTCCATTCATGTTATATATATATGACGTATCTGTTAATGATTGATTGACAGCTGAAGATAGGAGCAACAAAAACATACAGAATCTGCAAAGAACAAGTGAATGGATACGAAAACATTGGAGCAAGCTTAAATGATTTTAAGAACTTCCATAGGGATGTTAAATGTTTCATTCACGAACGGGATGGTCAGTTGTTTGTTGACCATTTCAAGGAAATGACTGAAACAAGAATAGGTTTCTACTTTGACTATGACCTTGACGATGATGGCAGCCTACGTAGGGCCATATGGGCGGACGGTACCGCCCGAGATAATTACAAAATTTTTGGTGATGCGGTGTCATTCGACCCAACTTACTCCACCAATAAGTATTCTATGGTATTCACACCATTCATAGGTGTTGACCACCATAAACAATCTGTGACGTTCTGTGGGGCTCTAATTGCAAGGGAAGATTATGAGTCGTTTAATTGAGTTTCAGCCGGTTTTTACAAGCAATGGGGGGTAAGGAACCCGAGTACATAATTACAGATCGGGACCGGGTATTATCAAATCTGTCCCTCTTGTTTTCAAGACAGCGCGCCATCGGTTCTGTATGTGGCATATAATGAACAAAATGCCCAGTAAGTTTGGCGTCTCGAGGAGTGATTATAATGAGTTCATGTGTAAAATTAATGACATTATATGGGACGATGAGCTTGAAAAAGCATAATTTGATGGTATCCGGGAACAAATAATTGAAGATCATGGTGTTGGCGTAAATGATTGGTTTGCGGATACATATGCTATAAAGGGACGGTGGGTGATGGCGCATTGCGAGAGACTTGAGGATGGCGTCGATTATGAGGACAACTCAAAGATCGGAGAGCGAAAATAGCTTTTTCAAGAGGTTTGAGCACAAGTCGGGAACATTGGTTGAGTTTTGGATGCGTTTTGAGAGCGCTATGGACCAACAAAGACATACACGAAGACGACTTGACAACATGGATAAGCACTCGTCCGCAACGGCGTCAACACCTCTGGCATTAGAGATTCATGCTGCAAAGGTGTACACCTATTCAGCTTTCCACAAATTCAAACAAGAAGCCATCTTCTCAATTGATACATGTAGAACAGGAGGTTTCACTGAGAGAGGCGAGCTAGAGGTAACTATTGTCAAGGATTCATCCAGAAAGAAGAATTTTGAAGTTGCATACAGTCCAGGTAGTTTACACTTCCTATGGCATTTACACTTTCTGTTTTTATCTCATTTAAATTCCTATAACTTAACATTTACACTTCTAATAACTTAACATTTACACTTTACAGTTCATGACATTTACACTTCCTATTAGTTTACATTTACACTTCTAATAACATAACATTTACACTTTACAATTGATGACATTTACACTTTACATCATATGACATTTACACTTCCTATACCTTAACATTTACACTTTTCCACTTAATGACATATACACTACATTTCATGACATTTACACTTTACATCATATGACATTTACACATTTAAATCCCTATAACTTAACATTTACACTTCTAATACCTTAACATTTACACTTTACAGTTCATATCATTTACACTTCCTATTAGTTTACATTTACACTTCTAATTACTTAGCATTTACACTTTATAATTCATGACATTTACACTTTACATCATATGACATTTACACTTTCTGTTTTTATCTCATTTAAATTCCTATAACTTAACTTTTACACTTCTAATATCTTAACATTTACACTTTACAGTTCATGACATTTACACTTCCTATTAGTTTACATTTACACTTCTAATAACTTAACATTTACACTTTACAATTCTTGACATTTACACTTTACATCAGTGACACTATTTTTAACGTTCACACTTACATGATAGCTTTATCGGATGACACAGGTACACGTAAAGCAAGCTGCAGTTGTACGATGTTTGAAAGAACCGAAATCCTATGCCGCCATATAATATGGATTTTTTCAGCAAGTGGGATAAAGACTATACCAGAAGATTATGTTGTAAATAGATGGATGAAAGAGTATCTCCGATTAAGGATTTTCAATACTAATGGTGAAGGGACAGAAAACATGCAAGTCATCGATGAAAAACAAATTGCAATGTCAATAATGTGGTCAGAAGTTCATGAAGCTATAGGGCTCCTTCGAGACAAAGGAGCTGATGTTGTTGTGACTTTTCATTTGTAATTAGATCATTTAAACACTCCCTGTCACCATTAGGGGAAGTGTTGAATAAAAATCAACAAATGGAGAAATTTCTGAATTGTACGGCATGTGAGGTAGTGACGATATTGCCACCAAAGAATTCGAAAAACAAGGGGACCGGAAAAAGATTCTTTGTCACCAAAACAAAAGCAATGGTGTTGGCTAGAAACCCAAACGTAAGTGTAAGAATTGCAAGAGAATGACAAATCACAACAAGAGAAAGCGCCTAACCCTTCTCAAAGACACACGCCATTGTGCGAAGGGTCGTCTGAACCAGAAGAGGATGAAGGAGAGGAGGAGGAAGAGCTGGAGTGTAACACTACGGATTTTCCTTGGTGACTACTCGACCGAGTAGAACCTACTCGGCCGAGTAGTCTTTGAGGTTGTGTATTGTTTTGGTTCGCTGAGGAACACTCGCCGAGTAAAGTGAACACTCGACCGAGTATGGGACACTCGGCCGAGTATACACTTACTCGACCGAGTGTCCGGTTTGGCGAAGTGTTATTTCGACGGTTTGATTAGGGAGCGTTTAAGATTTATTTTATATCCGCGTCAGTTTTCAAAATATCATTTCTACTTCATCATTCTTACGTAACCCTAATCTCTCCCTAATTACTCCTTAATCACCCCTTTGCTTTGTTGATTGCGAAACCTTCGGAGTCCTTACGTACATTTCCTCATCCCCTTTGTTGGTAAGTGTTATTCTATGTTGTTTGTATTCGTTGGGGTTCTTGTGTGTTTACGGAATTGGGAAATATGGGGATTGTGCAATGTGTAATTGTGTGATATGATTATGTTATAGGAGAAGACTTCGTAGAGGAGCCTTTACGAGTGTTCAAGTCCTTTCCCACGTTGTTGATTGCTAAGGTAGGGTTTCCTACTCGGTTCATTGTCAATTGATTTGAGATTGTGCTTGTTGTAATTGTTGTTATTTTGCGATCATCGGAGTATGGGGATTGTTGTGACGATGTTGGTATGAGCGGATTGAGATGGTTGTGATGTCATGTGATTGTGATTGTGGTGGAGTCACTTGCGGGAGTGGCTTCACACCCTAGTTCGCCCTCCGTGGAACCCGCCACGGGAGGGGATGTGCACATTAAGGGACATGGATTGTTAGTCGCTCGTTGATGAGCTGGACTAGGTGGGGATGGGTGCGGTCACCCATCTGGCGGCGAGGATTACTGTTGCGATGGGTAATCTGGCGGGGCTACACACTTCGGTGTGTAGTCGATTCTTGTGTGAGATCGATGATCATTTGGTTGTATTGTTGTTGTCTTGTATTGATTGAGTAGTACTGACCCCGTGTTGTTGTTTTGTAAAACTTGCGGTGATCCATTCGGGGATGGTGAGCAGATTGTGACAGTAATGCGAGATGTTTAGCTATGGGAATCATGGGGAGTCACCACGTCAAGTCTAGCTTCCGTTGTTATGAGTTTAGATGTCTTGGATTTCATTTGTATTGAGACCTTGTACGTTTATTTTGAGTTGGTCCGAGATAGTGTAATCTTTAACTTTTATACTTTAATAAATGTTGTTTGGAAATTGTAACTTTGATATACTAACCTCGGGAAACCGAGATGGTAATAACCTTTCATGCTAGGGTAGTCCTTGGTAAGGTACCTTGGGATGAGGGGGTGTTACAAAGTGGTATCAGAGCCGACGATTCCGGCACCTAAAACTAATGAACTCAATGAACTTAGGGAGTCTAAATAAAATGAACCCGGGGAGAGTTGTTTGGAGCTACCGCAAAGACTTGGGAGACGTCCCGAGGTCGCACTAAGGCCCTTACGATCTCAAGCCGGTCACATGGGGGGGAAACTGTTGTATGTTTGAGTTATGTGTGTTTGATATCTGTAGTTTGAATCTTGTGCATGGTTGGATTAAATGAGGAAAGAAGTGGAATATGGTAGTAGTTGAAAGATGTATCGACGATTTGTTGATGTTGAAACTTTGAGCATGGAATATGTTGGCATGTTAAGTGTTGGAACATGGTAAAAGATGAAAAGTGAATTGTGAAATTGTATCTGGTTGATATTGAGCATGAAGAATGTGATCATGTTACCTGTTTAATACAATGTTGAGCATAAAGTATGGTAGTGGTACATGTGCATATGAATATGATGATTTTAATGCTTGATTGTTGGTAGAAGCATGTGATTAAGGTCATGCGTCTGTATATGTAAATGTGGTGTTTAATTTTAATGTGAATATGATAAATGTTCAACTATGTACTGGTTTTTAGAAGCATTGGGTCGTTATTGCTTGTTTTATGCATGTTAAAGTTGTTTTGAAAAGAAATTTTTGATTTGTATACAAACCGATTTTGGAAGGGTTGTCTTAAAACTGTCATAAGTCGAGTTCTAGAAAAGATATTGTTGTGATTCCAAGTTGAGGTGATAGCTTGTCCTCTTACGATTCTAACGATAGGTCACACGCCCAGATTGACCAAGTAACGAGTGAGATATGATTGTTTTACGAAAACTGGACGGTCGAGAAGCTGCGCCTATACTCGACCGAGTAGTCCCTACTCGGCCGAGTGTCTTTTATACTCGACCGAGTATTCCATATTCGGCCGAGTAATCTTTCGTGATAATCTTGTTTAGCGTCTGGAGTCGTGAACTCGGCCGAGTAGTCTTATACTCGACCGAGTAAGGTCTACTCGGCCGAGTATTCCCAATACTCGACCGAGTAATCCTTCTCGCGGCAATTGAGTTGCTTCGGGTCGAAAACTCGACCGAGTAATATAGTTACTCGACCGAGTACCTTGTACTTGACCTAGTATGTTATGTACTCGACCGAGTACCTCGTTGGGCGGCCACTTTGAGTCGGTGGCTATGTTCTTACTTTTGTTTTGAGTCGGTGGCTATGTTTTTACTTTTGTTTTGAGCCGGTGGCTATGTTTTTCATTGTTTTGAGTCATAGGGTATATACACATGTATGTTTTGAGTCTTAACGCATTCTTTTATATGAGAGACGGTCTTGATACGTAAGTTCTGGAAGGTATGACAGGAGAGTCTTAGGGTTATGAGAGATAAGTGTTGGATAAGGAAGACATGTGTTAATGTGGTTGTGAGAGATAGTGAAAAAAAAAAAAAAAAAAAAAAAAAAAAAAAAAAAATGAGCTAATCGAGGTAAAGAGCATGTTTTGTGAGATATGATGAGTGAAATAGTCGTGTATTGAGTAGTATAAAAGTAAGTGTATATGGGCCAGGGTGATGTAAGTGCAAAGAAGCATGAGAATGAAAGATTGAGATGAGAGATACGAATAGTGACATTTCGGGATGTGTAAGGACTTATAGAGGGAGACGGTTAGCATTGTGTTGCTTAAGGATATATGTAATGAAAGGTTGCTTTAGAGGGATGGAGAAGAGGGTTATATAGTGAACTTAGATAGAGTTATGTCGCGACGTGGATTTGTAGATGGTGACCAAGTTTGGGAATTTGGAATTTTCACGATGTGAGCCTAGTGAGTAATTCTTTGGGCAGCTAACGTTATGAGATGAATTTTGGTTTCCTAGTGATGTAAAAAGGGAGATGCAATTGTTTGAACTTTAAACGTTGATTTTATGGATAGATTAGTGACAATTGGGAGTTATAGTATAATGAGAGAAGACACATGGTAAGAAAGAGTGCGATGATATCGACATAAAATAATGGGGATTGAGTTTGGAGCAATGTGAAGGTAACCGGAGCACTTAAGAGTTAGACAGAAATAATGAAGAGTTGAATCATTAAGGGAGTTTGTCGAGGGTAAAAGAAAAGAATAAGGGGAGTAAAACTAGGAACATGTTCACCGAGGTTATGTGATATAAAAGTAAGAATCGTAGAGATGTATGATACTATCATGAGGATTTGAGTTCTGATTATATAGAAGTTCCAGGACAACATGATAATCATGAGTTTCGAGGAATTAAAGAAAGCAAAAGTTGGGTAAAGAATTTGCACGATATGAGATTTTGGTGGTGAGTCGGGTGACGATACGATTACGGATGAAATTGGAAATAGTGTTGAGGTGATTTTTGTTGATACATTTGATGTTTGTCGTTTGGGATGAGAACCAAAGGGAGGAAAAGGATTGTTATATTAAGAAGTGATAGTAAGAGAGTAGTCACATGAAAAATGTTGGTGTCATAGTATTGTCACTAGTGGTTGAGGATGATGTTATTTTGGGGAAGTTAGTTGTTCTAATGAGGTTGATTTTGTGAAGGTGATTAATGTTTGGTTGTGAGGGATTTTAAGGTATGGATATATGAGGTATTCGTTAGTAGTTGGGTACAGATGATATGGCTACGTTCACGGGTGGTGATAATTGTGTGTAAAAGAAGATATGTTATGAAGGGCACACGAGTTAAGTCCAGGATAAGAGGTATTCATTGTCAAGTGGTAACTTACGTAATCAGGATTGGCTATTTGGATGTGATTATGGGTCTTAGGAGTATGTAAATGTTTGTGTGAGGTTGTGACCTCACGAGATGCGGTATGGTGTGATAGTCATAAAGTTGTTATATGAATGTTTGTAATATATGTTGGATACGGTAACTTAATGGAATGATGAAAAAAAAAAAAAAAAAATGATAGTTTGGGTGGTCTGACAAGACTGGTTATACTTGCATGTGTATTCATGATATAGGTTTAATCCATGAAAAGTATGGATGGTATGCATGAGATTCTTGTCTATTTATTCCGTATTATGTATGGTGTTGTGATCTGTAAAGCGATTTTGAGTAAGTTTGTTGTCCAAGATGTTATATTGAGTCAGTGTTTATGGGATTGTGTATGGCACGGTACTTCACATTTGTTGTGATGCGGGTATTTTCGCTGTGGTGCTATTTGTTGGTGGCAATGTTGCGATGTTGTCACCGGTTGTGGTGGAGTAGGTGAGATGACTATAATACGAGTTTTCGTAAGTGCATACCAGTTAAACATAGATTGTTGTTTTGTTTTTTCTTTGTTCCTTGTGAGTTTTGGTTGAACATAAAGACCGTTGTTTTGTTTGTTGATGTTTCTTACCGTTTCGAGTTTGGGAATGAGGGTAGAGTATGATGTGAAAGAGAGTTGTATATGTTTTCGTTGTTGTCATGGTATAGTGATATTCTGTTGATGGGACACAGTTGTGAGAAGTTGTTCGATAATTTTTATCTTGTTTTAAGATGAGGCATCGGTAGTCATAGTCATGGCAAGTGATTCGTGGAATATGTGTTGTAATGATCTGAAAGCGACAAGTGGTTCATAATCTTTTGTTGAGATAGTGAGTGCAGGATATTGGGAATTAGTGTCATGTTCAGTTATGTATGAGTTTTGCGGTAATGAAAGAAAAGAACTTGAGGATCTAGTGTGAGTGTACGTAACAGGTGTGGAGTGTGAATTATGCTTTTGGTGATATGAGTTTTATATAGTTTATATAAAGATATATGTCATGTTGCGGTAATGTGGAAGAGTTGAAGTTTTGGGTTAAGTTAAGGATTTTGAGGTATAGGTTAGGGGGTGTGACGAGTGAATTGAAGGATGAGAGTTGTTTAAGTAAGAGAGCCTAAGATATATGCATGGCTTAATTATTCGGATTATAAGTGGTTATCTTTGACATGTGGTGGTGATGAAGATAATGAGAGGTATAACGAAGGATCTAGTATTAGTGAGTTACGAGGACGTAACATTTATCTTAAGAGGAGTAGGATGCGATAAAAGAGATTTTGATGGTTGTGCATATGGTAGTATAATTGGAAGTAGAGTGTTGGTGTAGTATAAAGGACGGATATTTGTGTTGATTTTATTAAAGGTCATGACCGTGCTTGTTGTAGTTCGATGTTTAGCAATGAGAGAATATTTCAACGGTGTTGTGATTGAATGATAATGATTATGAGTCTAATAGTTTTGAGTTGGAAGATGATGTTTATGTGTTTGAGTAAACTTCGAGGACGAAGTTCGTTTTAAGGATGATAGAATGTAACATTCCGTTTTGATGATTGATCTTCTTTTGTGGATTGAGTGCTATTGAGTGTTATGGAAGTAATGTTATGGAGTCAGTATTGAGAGCCTATGCTATAGTTGAGACGATATCGTGAGCTATGTTGTGGAAGGAAGAGTAGTTTGTGGAGTTGGTGTTAAGTGTCCATGTTTTATAGGTTGGGTTGGAACTTTGCGGTCGTGTTTCGTTTTGTTTGTTGTTTTGCTTTGACTCGGGATAATGATTTTTGTGGTGACTTGTATAGTTCCTTGGTGTTGTTATATGTGGTTGGTGTAGCCTTGTGGCGTAGTGTTGTGCTTTATTTTATAGTAGAGTGTGAACTTCGGGACGAAGTTCTTTTTAAGGGGGGAAGATTGTAACACTACGGATTTTCCTTGGTGACTACTCGACCGAGTAGAACCTACTCGGCCGAGTAGTCTTTGAGGTTGTGTATTGTTTTGGTTTCGCTGAGGAACACTCGGCCGAGTAAAGTGAACACTCGACCGAGTATGGGACACTCGGCCGAGTATACACTTACTCGACCGAGTGTCCGGTTTGGCGAAGTGTTATTTCGACGGTTTGATTAGGGAGCGTTTAAGATTTATTTTATATCCGCGTCAGTTTTCAAAATATCATTTCTACTTCATCATTCTTACGTAACCCTAATCTCTCCCTAATTACTCCTTAATCACCCCTTTGCTTTGTTGATTGCGAAACCTTCGGAGTCCTTACGTACATTTCCTCATCCTACTGTTGGTAAGTGTTATTCTATGTTGTTTGTATTCGTTGGGGTTCTTTTGTGTGTTTACGGAATTGGGGAAATATGGGGATTGTGCAATGTGTAATTGTGTGATATGATTATGTTATAGGAGAAGACTTCGTAGAGGAGCCTTTCTGAGTGTTCAAGTCCTTTCCCTTTGTTGATTGCTAAGGTAGGGTTTCCTACTCGTTCATGTCAATTGATTTGAGATTGTGCTTGTTGTAATTGTTGTTATTTTTGATCATCGGAGTATGGGGATTGTTGTGACGATGTTGGTATGAGCGGATTGAGATGGTTGTGATGTCATGTGATTGTGATTGTGGTGGAGTCACTTGCGGGAGTGGCTTCACACCCTAGTTCGCCCTCCGTGGAACCCGCCACGGGAGGGGATGTGCACATTAAGGGACGGGGATTGTTAGTCGCTCGTTGATGAGCTGGACTAGGTGGGGATGGGCTGCGGTCACCCATTGGCGGCGAGGATTACCTGTTGCGATGGGTGTCTGGCGGGCTACACACTTCGGTGTGTAGTCGATTCTTGTGTGAGATCGATGATCACTGGTTGTATTGTTGTTGTCTTGTATTGATTGAGTAATACCGACCCCGTGTTGTTGTTTTGTAAAACCTGCGGTGATCCATTCGGGGATGGTGAGCAGATTGTGACAGGTAATGCAGATGTTTAGCTATGGGACAGTCATGGGGAGTCACCACGTCAAGTCTAGCTTCCGTTGTTATGAGTTTAGATGTCTTGGATTTCATTTGTATTGAGACCTTGTACGTTTATTTTGAGTTGGTCTGAGATAATGTAATCTTTAACATATATACTTTGATAAATGTTGTTTGGAAATTGTAACTTTGATATACTAACCTCGGGAAACCGAGATGGTAACAGCCTTTCATGCTAGGGTAGTCCTTGGTAAGGTACCTTGGGATGAGGGGGTGTTACATGGAGTAAGAACAAGAATAGACGTCAGATCAGTGACAAGTGTTGCTCTATATATTTTGAGTGTGTAACTTAAAACTTTGATGTGCTATAACTGGAGCGGGCGATTAGGAATTGGTCTCATGGCAGCGTAACTTTGAACTGAAGTTGGTGTAACTTTTAGTAACACCAACGTTAGAGTTACACTGTCATAAGACCAAAATCTCTCTGTTTTATTAGATAGCCAAACATTGTGTTACTTGAACTTATTTTGGATTACTTATGTTATTTCAAGTAACAGTTACTGTAATACTCCGTATTTATGAGTCTCTGGGTACTCTATCGAGTAGGCCTTACTCTGTCGAGTAAGGGTGAGTTGCGTTTTAAAATAGTTTCTGACCTGTTGGGTACTCGATCGAGTAACTGGGATACTCGATCGAGTAAGGGGGCACTCGATCGAGTACCTTAGCTACTCGATCGAGTAGCCGGTTCTGAGGAGTTATTTCTCGGGTTTTGTTAATTATGCGATTAAGGTATATAATCTTTTCCGTCATTGTTCTAAACACTTTACAAAACCTAAATTACTGTCAAGAGAGAAAGCAAAGTACGTTCTTCACTTTAATCGCATTGTTAGCAAATCCCGGAGTTTGGAAGGTCGGTTTTCATCGTTCGTTATACCGTTAAGATCCTTGCGTCGAGGGTAAGACCTATGTACCGTTTTTATGGTATTTCCTTTAAGTTGTTTAAACCCTAATATGGGAATTTGGGGGGTTTTGTGTAGATTGTGATTTGGTAGTGTTTATGTGTTTGTATGATAGGAGGAGGTTTTGTAGAAGAGGCTTTTTGATACAATTTGTTGAGACCGTCGATAGTTGTGCTTTCCGGTAGGATTTCTACTCGATATTAGTTCCATAATGTGATGTTGATGTGTTGTGGTTGATTGAATAATATAGTAATTGTATTGTGACGGTTTGTTGATTGTGATTGTTTGTCTCTGGTTCTCGAGGCGTGTCCTCGGCTGAGTGGGGTCACTTGCGGGAGTGGCTTCACGCCCTAGTTTCGCCCTTCGTGGAACCCACCACGGAAGGGGATGTGCACATTAATGGACAGGGTTATCGCTCATTATGAGGAGCGGGGATTTAGTGGGTACGGTTGCGGTCCCCCACTAGCGTAATGGCTGGTCCAGTGGAGATCGGTGATTGAGATTGATGGGGACCGATGTGGTTGTGTGTGTGACGGCGTGAGATATCATTTTATCGTATTGTTGATATATATATAGATTGTGTGATTAGTAATGCGATCCCGTGTTGTTGTTTGTAAAACTGCGGTGATCCATTCGGGGATGGTGAGCGATAATTGAGCGAGTTTGAGTTGAGTCACATGGGATTCTTTGGGATGTGCCTTTGTCGGATGATAGAAGTCTTCATTTGTAGCTTAGTCGTTTAATAAACTTTACATTTAGTTGATTAGACAGTTGGTTTGAGAACTTGTACCCGTATTTTGGGATTTGGCTTGATTTGTACTTTTCACTAAAGTTATACTATTAAATGTTGTTTCGTTATTGTCTTATGATTATCATGCCTCGGGTAACCGAGATGGTAGTATCCTTATACCTGAGTGGTCCTGGTAAGGCACTTGGAGTATGGGGGTGTTACAAATGGTATCAGAGAGACGATCCCGAAACCTGTAACCAATGAATCTAATGAATATAGGGAGTCAATTAAAATGAACCTGGGGTAAAGGTTGTAGGAGCTAATGCAAAGGCTTGGGAGACGTCCTGAAGTCGCGAACTTGCCCTACAATTTTGAACCGGTCACATGGGGGGTGTATGTCGAGGTCGTATGCGTTGTTTGTCAGCTTGTGTATGGATGTGATGAAGTATGTGTAATTGTTGGATGTTGGGAGTAGAAAGTTGAGAATGTGAAAGAAAGATTGATGAGATATATAGAACTGTTGTTGGAATAAGAAGCATGATGCATGTTTATTATGTGGCGTTTAATAACATGATACAGTTATTTCGTTGATTGTATGAAAAGTTGTGTAACATTATATGCTTAGTTATGGTATAATGTTGGGATTTATAAAGTTGTTTATAATGTTGGAATATGATATAACATGCGGGTAGCGTTTTTGAGTTAACATGACTCGATCGAGTGGGACTGACTTGATCGGGTGGATATTTGACGAATTTGAATCCAGAATCGTGTTTTTGGGTACTCGATCGAGTACCTCGGGCACTCGATCGAGTAGGGGGTCACTCGATCGAGTAGCCGGGCTACTCGTTCGAGTATGTTAGAGGTCAGAAGGTCTGTTTTGGGTCTGGAGTCGGGGCACTCGATCGAGTATGATGGGCACTCGATCGAGTAGCCCGCTACTCGATCGAGTAGGTTAGGGAACTCGATCGAGTATGTCCTGGGCAGTTTGCTTTCGTGTTTTGAGGTCTTGGTACGTATGTTTATATCCACCCCTTTTTCGATATAGTTTCAAGATGCCGCCCAAGAAGAATGCTTTGTATGCGAGAGAGCCGAGCTTATGAACATAGATGATATCGTTAAGATGTTGGAGCATCAGGATGCTCTTACGGAGGCTTTAAAGACTGTGGGAAAGGATAAGGATAAGGATAAGGAAAAGGAGGTTTATCACTCTAAAATCAGCCTCTATATAGCGAGGTTTAATCCGAAAGAGTACAAGGAGGTTGGGGAGCCTAACCTTCTTGATAACTGGCATAGAGAGATGGAGAACATACTAGATTTGGTTCACATGTCCGATGAGATGAGAGTAGAACAAGCTGCGTTCTACCCGAGGGAGGCGGTGGCAAGTGGTGGGATACGGTGAAGGTGAGTGCTAAGGAGTTGTATGCGAACCAAGGTTTACCTGCTATACCTTGGGAAGAGTTTTGTAAGGCTATGAGAAAAGAGTTCGTACCGGAGCATGTGAGGAGTAAGTTGAGAGAGGAGTTCGATGGGTTTAAGATGACATCTGACATGTCCGTGGCCGAGTACTACTGGCGGTTTAATGAGAAGTCTAGGTATCTTTGAGGAAATGGGTTTGAGTGAGGAGAATCGGCCGAGGTTTGAGAGGGGTTGACCCCTAAGATCATGGACAAGTTACCCGTGGGAGTCCTTACCGATGTTAAGGAAGCTTATGAGAGGGGGGGAGAGCGAGAGGTTGGTGGAGATGGCTCAGGAGAGAGTGAGTGAGAAAAGAAAGGCTGAGAGTGAGGGTGGAGGCCAATCTAGTCACAAGAAAGGCAACCACAATCAAGCTAAGAGGTTTTCTTCTGGGTCAGGATTCAGTGCTGGGGCTTCCTTTGGGCGTGGCCGTGGAAGTGTTAGTGGTAGTTGGGGAGTGACCTGCTATAGTTGTGGTGGTGTAGGCCACAAGAGACATGAGTGCACAAGTGCACCTGGAACTTTCTAGAGACCTGCGCAGAGCTATGCGAGCAATAGACCGACTGGATCATGGGCAAACCGGGGAAGTCAGAGCTATCAGAGTGGAGGTAACCGCAACGGCGGTAATTCTTATCAGAAACCACCGACGAACAACAACAATCAAGGTTGGGTGCTAAGCCGACCACATCAGCCAGCACTGTCCAGGGAGGTGGACAGAAAACCAGTGGAAAGCTGTTCATGATGGAGAAGAAAGCAGCTGAAGATGATGCACACGTTATTACCTGTACTTTTCTTGTTAACGGTATTCATACCTTTGTTTTGTTTGATTCGGGGGCGTCTCAGTCGTCTGTATCTTCCGAGTCATGTTAAACGATTGGGTTTGAGGGTATATGAGTCTGTTAGTGAGGAAGTTTTTATACCTTCGGGTGAGTCTGTAACATGTGGGAGGTTATATAGGGATGTACCTATGATAGTTGGGCAAGTTGATCTACCTGTAGACTTGCTAGAGTTTCCTTTTAGCGGTTTTGAGATGATAGTCGGGATGGATTGGTTGGGAAAGTATAAAGCTAAGATAGACTGTCATCAAAAGAAAGTGTCTTTAAGAGGCCCTAAGGGTGTTAGTGTGTCTTATCGTGGGTGTGACACCCCGTGATAAAGCGGAAAATATAACTTATAAATTCAAGCGGAAAATAGGGAATTTTTTGAAACTTTTAAAATTTAAAGCGCGGTTTTATAAAAATACCAAACACAAACAAAGAATGCGGAAATAAAGTTTAAATTATACAAACGTGATAGTCAAGGTGAGGGAAAAGATATCCCTCGAATGACAATACAATAAAAGGTGAGTCTAAACAATCGTAATAAACAGACTAAAAGGCTAAAGTGCTCGCTAGCTCACACATGTCTTCACTCCATGAATGCACCAACTAATACCTGTCATTCATGTAAACATGAACGCCACAGTCAGTGGGGAGTAACTCAAGGTTCTCCCAGCCACAAAATGTCAAAACGAACATAACAAGGAACTAAAACAGGTAAGTCATATAAGACACATATAAAAGATAAGAGTATCAAGTTTATATGTAAACATGGCAAATAATTGAGATGGAACAAGATAGGCCGACATTAGCATAATAAAGATTCAACTGTTCACGGGAGACCATTAAGTAATATGAAAGACAAGAATACGGTCATTTATGCAAAAGTACGCATTTCAAGAAATTACATCATAGATATGAGATTAGAATCCGAATCATGTGAAGCAGTTAAGTAAGGGATCAACCAATGCAAATTACAAGAATAGAAACCGTAGCCATTATTTGGAAAACCACTTAGCAAACATTGCACGGGTCGTGGCTACTAATGTCACATTCATACTTATGGCTTGCATCTCACCATAAGAACGGATGGGAACATCAATCCTGATGATAATATCGCAACTAGAGGGCTTATAGCTCACCCCTAGTATCCGATAGGACCAAGACAAACAACACAAGGCATCACTCTTACCTTGAAAGACAAATACCAATAACTATAACCAAGCAAGACCTTTAATACTCATATATCAAAATATAATTCCCCTGGTAGGACGACAGTGGTACTCCCAAGACTCAGTCCTAGTCTAAATCTGGCCAGACTCTCGGGACAGTATAGTCCCGATTCGACATGCGGCAGAACGGTCCGCATCCAAGACTCGAAGACAGATCGGAAATCGAGAAACCACAATCGGCAGGACAGTTCGAAAGAGGCGGAAGATATGAGCTAAATCCACAATCGGCAGGACAGTCCGAAAGAGGCGTAAAGATAAGTCAAGCAATACGGTATAGCATAAAGGCATTATCAAACGAATACGACTTAACCAAGCGATACGAATCAACTTGGAAAGAGACTACTACATGTAATGAACCGATGAGAATCCAAGTGAGACATTTCATGCCAAATCATAATCATGAATATGAATAAGTAACCTATTTCTTCAATATTTGTCACTTGATTAAAAATGTAAACAAACGGAGATGAACCATTTATAATAAGCAAAATAAGCATCCAATTATAAATGACTCAATTTAATTAAATAAGTAGAATAATTCACTCATATTTGAGATACGATAAATAAATGAGAATGAACGGATTAAAAATTCATACTATAGGTAAGTGAGACATTTCATCAAGTTTTGACTTGAATAAATAATAAATTCCACTTTTATGATTAATGTGAGAAAAATGTATGAACGGACGATATTTAACGAATTAAGTTATATAAAGCATGAGACGGGTTTTAAATAAACCAAACACGAATTTAAATCAACTCAAGAAGGTACACAACCCGAGGCTAGGCCACGGCTCAACCTCATGACTAGGGCCATAACTGGCCAGCCCTAGCCACTGTCCAGGCCGCAGGCAGCTCCTGACCAGGCCTCAGGCAGCCCCTGACCAGGCCACAGGCTGCTCCTGCTCAGGCCACAACTGCCACCATCACTCCACCTAAACAACTACCCATCTCAGCCATCAAAACCCATGCTTGACTGTCCTAAAATAGTCCACTTCTGCCACGCTTACAGCGTCCCAAACAGTCTGCATTCTTACCCAAAATGACCATGTCGAGCCAGCCCAAGAAACCCGCCAGGAACCTTCCTAGAAAACCTGCAAAACTGACTCAAAATAGTCCCACAAGAAAGCATTATACCGACCCAAAATCGGCACCAAAACAGTCCCAAAACAACTCGCATAACACTCATAAGACCGTCCCACAAATAACCCATATTCATCATGGAAAGTTGTCCCAATACGGACTAAATGCAGCCGTGAATGGGCTGTCCAAAACAGTCCCAAAACTATACAGAACCGTCTCCAAAAGCAGAGTACAACACGTCCTAACCCGAGTCAAAGAGCCATGACACTAAACCTCATATTTCACGATGTACATGCACTAATGTGAAGTAGCAGTTTTACAGCAATATTCACCTAACTAAGAGAAAGTCACCTAAGCATTTTTATTATTTGTGGCCAATGTTCATTCACCTTCCATCCATATTAGATAGAAGCACCAAACAAAGCCATCAAGTAAACGGGTAGATTCTACATTAACCCCTTCGGCCTCACCACTATACATCTCCCCTTTGTTCATCTACTAATCAAACTCAAATATAATCAATTACTTGAATTGCGCATTAACAAAATTCTCCTCAGTCAAGCTCTTCCGTAATTTTGTATAATGTCCACCAAAGTCGAGCAAATGACTGTCACAACTAGCTGGATATGGAAAACCAGACAATGTGCCAAATATACTTCGATAAGTGATAACTAATAAACCCTAATCTCCCCACTTTTGTTGTCCTGACAAGACTTGCAGCAAAACTTAAACAGCAACTAGAACGATCTATCACCAGTATTAAACCAATCATTATCCATAAGCATAGCTCTGAACAATTAGGAGCAATATAAGAAACTGGAAATAAAACCAAAACAGAATTCAAACGACCCAATTCAGCATCATTTTGAGACGGTAATTAACATACAAATGAGAAAAATACAAAGAACCAAACTTTAACAAAATAGAGCATATAAAACGACCCATAAGACGAAATTTCGATGTATTTGTCGAGTAACCTATCACCGTTACCTTTTTTTTGCTCTCCTAAACGCCACAGAATCGCCCAAGGATGACTCGAAACCCAAAAATAGAAGAAATTAACCCAAAATCCAAATCCTTTGTAAGACGGCCGAATTGAAATAGGATGAAAGCTTGGTTCTTTCTTACATATAAAGAAGGAGGACGAGATGGGGAAGCTATTGGTGTAAAATTTATCGAATTTGGTTGAGAATGGAGGCGGGATCTGAGGTTGGAGGTGACGAAAATGGTGTTTTGGGTTCACTGGTTGATGGTTGTTGTTGTTGCTGCTGATAGGTCGAAAGAGGAAAGGAAGAAATGAAAGGGGAAAGGGTAATGACGGGGTGGGGACGGTGTGATGCAACAACAATAATAGTAATAATATTAATATTAATAATAATAAAAGAATTATTAAAAAGTAGAGTGTAAGAGAGTGTGTTGTCGGAATCGGGTTGGTCCGAATTGAAATAGTTTTATAAGAGAAATGCGACGATCTTTGCTAGAAGGAAATGTGACGGTCTAAGCTAGTCGGAATAATTTTTGAGTCTATATTAACTTAAGACGGAAACTAATATTATTATTGTCACTATTATTATTGTCTGACTAAAATACGTATTTTTATATAAATTAAGTTTTAGAATATTCTTTTTATAAAATTCGTGCTTAAAAATGAATTAATTAAATTAAATAATTTTAAAACATAAAATAAATTAATTAAACGGTTAAATAAATTTTGTATCTCAAAATGGGAAATTCGCGGGGTGTTACAATCACCCCATCTTTTAAAAAGTTTCGTCCTCGAAACTTGAAAGTAGAAATCAAAGGTTATATAAAATAAAACTGGAATTTTGGTATCGGTAACCAAAACATTTAAAAGGTTACTTATCGTAAGAATTAAAATTCTTTCAAAAGTTTCAAATAAAATTTTAAAATTAACTCGATCGAAAGGTAAATCATTGGTATAAATCAAAAATCAAAATGTTTCCAAAAATATTAATGAAGAGTTTTCAAAGGTAGAAGTCTCCTTCATGGAACGAAATTGCTCTTGTCGTGCACACAAGAACGCTAACTTTCCAAGCCAAAGACACATTTAAAACAAAAATCATTCGCCGACAAGCGTAGAACAAGTTATTAAACGTCTCTAATAACGAGTTCTAACATCCGATCAACGTTAAAATCAAAAGAAAAAGGTAATTTACTCAAATTTTCTTTTACAAAAGCCAAAATAGGGGTAAAGGTTTCACTTTTAAACTAAAAAGGGAATCAAATTCCTGAAAATGTAATATTAAACTTTGACAAAGAAATCATAAATAGATCAAAATTAACAGAAATTGGATAAAATTTAAAGAAATCTCGGGTTTAGCAATTAAAATCATGATAAATGAGTTTATACTCCTGGAATAAATAGGGAACTAAATCAAATTTTCATTTTCAATTTTTTTTAAAATAGGCAAGGTTTTGCAAAAGTAACATCAACTTTTAACAACGAATCAAAACTGGTAGCTTGAAAGATTAGAAGTTGTACAAAAATGACGGTAACTTATACATCATAAAAACAAGTACGCTAAGAGAATCCAAACTTAACTAACAAAAGAGCTATGATGAATTTCCTATGGTAAGAATTGAAGTAAGGTCAACAAGGATGTCAAAGATAGAGTTTCATAGGTTACGAGTTTCAAACTTAAAGGAGGAGCATGATGAAGCGAGAAAGAGAGGTATGAATGGTAACACTTATGGTCAAAGAATAAAGGAATTAGACAACAAGGAAACGCGTGTACTCAAACCTCAAACAACAACATCATCCTAAACGGTTCCAAAACTTCCTAACAACAAAACTTATAACCACATAGCTCCCAAAGATTTCCTCAGAACACTTGTGTTACTTCACCTTAGGTTATCCCATGAACCAAGTTACTTCACTATAAGTGTGATTTCACCACTTCAAATCCTCAACATCTACAAACAACCTCCACGAGATCAAGGTCAAAACTTCTAACAAAGCTATACTCATATCCAAATAGTGTCAACTATGAGTTTCTCAAAATGGTAAAACTCTCAATCAAAAATCCAAATTCAAAAGTTCTTTTGCATATTCTATCATCCCAAGGAGATCTTGTTATACTCTCAAAACCCAAAGCATAGATGGTGACATTCTCCAAAGTACGAGACAACCACCCAAAACATCTAACTTGATACCCGTCGTTGTGAGTACCAAAAATAAGATTTACAATTTCCTATTAAGACTAACCTAGGCTAGTGGTAACAAGGTCGAACCACAAGGAGGCAGACGTAATTTCTAGCTGTCTAATTATAGTATAAGGTAACGATTGTGGAGGTTGAGTTGGTTTGGTTTATAACTAAGAATAAATAAAGACAGTAAACTAAAAAGACGGCTTAAACAGATAAAGAAGGGGTACTAGGATGGTCGGTTCATTAAAGCTTAGGCGGCAACATACTAAGTCGGTCTGAATCAAACACAAGTGAGGCGGGAAACAAGAGGTCCTCTCGGTCCACTCTTAACAAATAGCATCTTTCGATCTCGCTATAGGTCCCTAATATCACTAATACTGACTCTCGTCCTGAAAAGTGACTAAAGGTCTAAACTATACCTATCTTTCGATCTCAGCACAGTTTAGTTATCTTAATTGGTGATCAAACAACTTTCCCTATCTTTCGATCTAATGGGTCAGTCATAAATTAAGCATCTAACTCGTCGCATGCATTCGATTCGTTAAATACAACATTAAAATCAATTAAAACGAAAGGTAACCTCACGAGGTCAGTCGATCGACCAAGTATGTCAGTCGATCGATTGACACGCGAATTCAGTCCAATTTCATACTATGCCGCCTACGCCATAATTCACCTACATCCTAGCACAAACTATTTAGCTACTCATGGTGAGGGTGATAACAACAATAATACTAAGGCATAAAATTACTGAATTCATGATTAATGCGGTAAGATAAACAAATAACATAAAACGATAAATTGGCTTTAGGGATACTAACTAGCAATTCTATATCTATGAACAATAATAAAGCAATAAACTGAAATAGGAACAGAATAATACCGAACGAAATTGCAGAAGAAAGATCCGAAAACCGATTTTGTATAGAACGAAATTAAGAACCCTAAATTACTGATTATTGAACTAGTAAAACTGAATGACAAAAAACTTCGATGTAAAAACTGAGTTCCAAACTTGATGTTCTAGGTTACGTTATATAGCAACTAACGTAACTTTATTTCCTAAACCTAATATAACTTTGGGCTTCAAGATTCACGGTCTTTTAATTCTCCTCTGGAATAGCAATTGGGTCGATCGACTGCTAGAACAGGTCGATCGACTGGTCTTGAGTAAACAGTAGCTTCTGGAACCCGATGGTTGGTCGATCGACTGATGGCAGTGGTCGATCGACTGCTTGAGCTGCTACTTGACTTCTATAAACTCGTGGACTTGTCTTTTGGGCCTTGAATTGCGCACCAAGCTCGTTCCTCGGGTGAATACTTCACGTCATATGCAATGCAGGATACTCGGGGACGGATTTAGCTCGATTTCCGCTGGATTCTTCACATTTCTGCAATAATGTACAAAATATGGAAGTAGACGGAAATAGGGAGAAATGTAGCATAAACTACATGAATGAGCTCTGAAATACGTGTAAAATGGGATGTAAAATATCATATAAAAGACACGCATCAAACTTCCCCAAACCGAACCCTTGCTTGTCCTCAAGCAAGAACTAGACTCGATCTAATGACCTAATGGAACGAGTTAAATCTCAGAGCAAAATGCAACATGTAAAGCCTAAACCAATTTAATGCACAACCAACAATCAATTAGCAAATGAATCATGCAAACGAGTTATGGAGCCGTTAAAACTACTGAACCGTCAACTGTAGAGACTTATCAAATTAGACTCTCACGGGTCGGTCAAATCACTCAATAAGTACAGGTGAATATATGTAAGATAGAAAGAATTAAATGTAATGACGCTCAGCTAACTACGACCTATCAGAACATGCCTGCAGTCTAATATGAAAGCAATCTCTACAACCGTACATACGCATTCCAACCAACAAGAAACCATGACACATGTCGAGGTATAAATGTGGATATGTGAGGAATGGGTAAGAAGAGGCAAAACATTTATGGAAAAGTGGAGGTACAGGTGATCAAGCTAGTACCGAAACGGAACCATACGGCAACATCCAATTTCTTACTCAAAACAAATGGAACGGTGCTATAGCAAGCACAAATCTCACAATTTCCAGAGATAAAAGTAATCAACTAACTCCCCATAAAATATGAATAAAACATGGGAGCAAAAATCGCCAAACGATAAAGGCTTGAATTATGCGAATTTGATTCTTTCTCTTTCTCGAACATCAGTCGATCGACCAAAAGAGGCAGACGATCGACTGCTTAAACAGTATAGAACTCTTTTTTTTTTTCATTTTTTTTCTCTTTCTTTTTTTATTTTTTTTCTTTTGTTTCTTTTCTTTATTTCTTTCCTTCCTTCATTTCATCTTCCCAATAACGTCTCAACAGAGCATATGCCACCAAAAATGAGTAACAACCCCAAGAACACAGACTACTAGCTTGACAAAGGACAGGCTAAATGTAGGATGTAGTAATTAGGACAAAAAGGATATTTTTGGCGGTGTGGAGCTTATGGGTAAAACGAATAAGGAGAAACCTCTACCACATGTGTCAACTAACCACAGACCGAATGCGTACAGGTATTAAGTAGATCAAGTTCATGTTTATGCACATTTATGTAACATGTCTCATAAGGAGTAACTACTCACAATCTTAGATAAACTGGTCATAGATGACACCAGTTATAGGCTCTAAATCTCAGAAATATGATGTAGTTTGCCAAAAATCAAAGTCAAGTCTAAAGTTCAAAGAAGAAATTTAACGAAAACTCGTAGACTATGCATATATGATTCTACTAATAACATGTCAATTTAGCAAGGTTCGTGCAAAACAGTGCAAAATGCAATATCATCCTTGAAATACTACCGTTCCGACTCGACCTATATGCTAAAATAAACGTGCATTTTATGGAAATTTTTGAAATTTTATCAATTTTTTTTTTTGATTTTTGATGTATATGAAGAAATAAATAACAATGCAAGACAAAATGTAAACGTGAATGCAAGCAAATGATATGCGACGCAAAACCCTTCCCCAAACCAAATCACACAATGTCCCCATTGTGCAAAATCATGTAATGAAGAAAAGAGAAATGGGAATTTGCGGGAAAATGAAATAAATAAGACATGAAGTGAAAATCGGAAACTCACAAGACTTTAAGCGCAGCAAAGGAAACCTCCCCAAACCAGCGTGAGCTAGGAGGTTCCAGTAGCCAGCAGTGCTACTAATAAGGTACCTGAAAGACAAACAAAACCACGCATAAAACCGAGAAAACAATTTGAAGCGGTAAATATGTGCACAAATGAGAAAATTAGAAGAAATAAATAATTGGACGGAGAAAAAGTGGAGTAGAAAACTCCCTTAAGTCCGCATATCGACCAAACACAGCAGGGGAGAGGTCGTGAATAGGTACAGCAGCGTCCTTGGCCGATCGACTAAGGATGGCAGTCGATCGACCAAGGTGTCAGGAACAGTATCTCCTGGAAAGTGCAACTCAGTCGATCGACCAATGTAGCCAGTCGATCGACCGAAAATCTTCTTTGTACTTTATTTCTTCGTATTTGCTCAATAACTTGAGCTAATGAGGTCTAAAAACCTGCAAGTGCACAATAATACGCGCCCAAAATTGCGCAAAACCCAAAACAAAGTCTCAAACGTATAAAATCCTAAGCAAACAAAATAAAATGCGAAGTTTTCGCTCACACAAAAGCAATAAAGAGAAACGTCTAACAAAAGCAAATAAAGTGGAGTTTATAAAGAGCTCGATCAACTAATAGTTGATCAAGAAAGACCATGGTATGGCCCACTTCGTCGGCTCCTGGCTACTAGAAGTAGCCTCAACGGTGCTTATTTGAGCAGCTGCACCCTTCTTAGCTTCCACGTCCGTATGGCTCAACGGATCAACACTCTCATCATCTCCCCAGTCAAGGATCTCTTCGGGCTTATCAGAATCCAAATCAGACTCTCTGGCTTTGACCGGCTCGTCATCAACAACTTCATCAATTCCATAGCTCAGGCAACCAAGACCTCCTCTTTGAATGATCGGCTTCTTTACAGTTGGAGTAACTTGCAGCGCTTCCTTCCCCAAACCAGCTCCTGCAACATCTAAAACAACAGATTCTTCCTCCTTTTTGCTCCTAGTTTGGGGCGGAGGGGTTAACACAGAAGTAGTAATAGAGACAGGCAATTCAGGAAGCACAAAGTACGATTTCTTTTCAGAAACCGTATTACAAGTCACAGGCCACATAGGGTCCTTTTTCTTAGTAGGTTGGGCAAAGACAATAGAATGCTTTCCCACTTTGAAAGTCAGGGTTCCTAGACCGACATCTATGACTGCACCAGCAGTGTGCAGAAATGGCCTACCCAAAATAATGGGTATATGAGCATCCTCAGGCATGTCAAGTACAACAAAATCGACGAGAAAGAAGAATTTCCCTATTTGGACAGGGATGTCCTCTAAGACTCCTATTGGCTGGACCGCAGATCGGCCAGCCATCTGAACTGTCATATCTGTCACTGCAAACCTAGTCAATTTTAGCTTCCTAGCTAGACTCAAAGGCATGACGCTTATACTAGCTCCTAAGTCACATAATGCCTTCTCAATAGAGAAGGTACCTATATTGCAAGGAACAGAAAAGCTACCCGGGTCCTCTAGCTTATGGGGTGCAGTGTGAGACAAGTAAGAGCATGACTCTTTGGTTAATGCGACAGTGTGAACATGTTCAAGCGACTTTTTCTTAGACAGGAGTTGTTTCATGAATTTAGTGTATGCTGGCACTTGATTGACTAACTCAAGGAAGGGTACCTGTACATTCAAGCTACGAATAACTTTTTCAAACTTACTAAAAGATACCTGTTCCTTTGTTGGCACTAGTCTCTCCGGATATGGGGCTGTAAGAAGTACCTTAGCCCTCTCCTCTAAGTTGTGCATGCCGGCATCCATGGACTTAGGTTGGAAGTCCACTGCTTTCTCCTTGTTAAAGCTCGAATCCTCCTCAGAGCGTCTCAAATGTGAGCCATTAACCGTCATCGGATCGAACTTCGGAATTGGGATGGACCCATCAGCACTCGGGACTGGCCCTAACACTCTCGGAGTTGTCGTGCCCCGAAACAAATGGTCCCTCAAGTTATCGGGCATCGGAGGACGAACAATCTCGCTATCGTGATAATCTTGGTCGATCGACCACTATCCTCGATCGATCGACCAAGGTGCACGATTCTTAAGCTGCTTTCAGTAACCCGCATATCGATCGATCGCCGGGTGTATCAGTCGATCGACTGATATACCTGGTAGACGCCTTTTTCTTTGAATTATTCGTTTCAGCTTTCTTTTGACTCGGATCTGCCTCATTCTTTTCAACAGCATCCTCGACCATGGCACGCCCCTCCAGGGTGGACCCACTCCTCAATGTGATGGCGTTTAGGGTCTTCTTTTGGTCGGTTTGAGTCGGTAAGTGTCCCGGAGCTCGAGAGGTACTCTTACTAGCTAATTGAGCAATTTGGCTCTCTAGTAGCTTCATCCCGGCCTCTCTTGCTTGGGACTCCTTCATCAACAAGTTCTTGAACTCAGCAAAATCAGAACTATGGGATTGTTGTTGCTGCTGCGGCACATAAGGAGGTTTTTGATATTGTTGTTGCTTTTGATGAGGGGGCACATAGGGTTCTTCTTTGCGGAGGTGGAGTTGGATTTAGGACATTGGCAGCTACTCCACCTCGGGTTGGGATGAACATTAGGCTCATAGTAGGTGTTTGTCTGCCTATAATGTTGAAAAGCAGGACAAGACTCAAAGGGACTAGGACAATTCTTCAAACGTGTCCCTCGGCTCCACACCTTTCACGAGACGAAAGGACCGTCGACACAAAGCATTTACTTGATACATCCCACCTTTAGAAGCTCCTCCCAATTCATATTTGTCAAATCTCGCAGTGAGAGCTTCAGTGTGCAAAGAACAGAGGAAGATTCAGCAGACTCTCCCTCCGGGTTCCCTCTGGAATTCCCATACTCAGCCTTGTGAGTGGCTAGATCTTCGATGATCTTCCACCCCTTGGTCTCTCCCAAGTTCTCAGCAAATCGGCCATTGGCTGCAGCATCCAAAATAGCCCTCTGATCGTCATATAGCCCATTATAGAAATGATTGCACAAGCTCGATTTTTCGAAACCATGGTGCGGTATGGTTCGCACCAGCTTCTTAAATCGGACCCATGCCTCGTGGAAGTTCTCATCTGGCCCTTGTTTGAAACTCGTGATTTGGGCTCTAATAGCAATCGTCTTTGAAGTAGAAAAGTACTTCTTGTAGAATGCTAATGCCAAGGAATTCTAGTCGGTGATCCCATGAGCGGCTCGGTCCAAATCTCTATACCACTCCCTTGCAGCATCACGAAGGGAGAAGATAAACATGGTCTCCTTGATCTGGTCTTGGGTCACACCGGCTGGTGGGGGTATGGAACAACAGTAGTCAATAAACGTCTCCATATGTTTAGCTGCATCTTCATTTGCAGCTCCCCCGAACTGGTTTCTCTCAACCATATTGATGTATGACGGCTTTCGTTCGAACTTCCTGGCATCTTCTGGTAATTCGAACCCCGTATATAAGTTTGCAGCTGTCGGCTCAGAATGGCTAGCTATACTCGCTTCCTCAGCCATGACTGGAATTTCTGGAGACGTGACTGTCTCGGCTGAAGAGGTGGAAACGGGTGAAGACTGTGGGTCTTCCTCGAGCGTACTCGTTCTCGTGATAGCTTGACATGAGTACTCAGCTCTTCCTCGTCGGTAATACCCTTTGTGATCGTCTAAACTCGCGCAAAGATTTCTCTATCTCAGAATCGAATGGTACTAGTTCACCACCCCGTGACTCGCGCATAAGAAGAAGAAACTACAAAAAGAATATAAGAAAAGTTTAAGGAACAAGTGTCCCTTAAACTAAGAAAGACTAAAAATAAAACAACTAAAAATTAGAACTATTGCCTCCCTAAGAACGGCGCCAAAATTTGATACCCGTCGTTGTGAGTACCAAAAATAAGATTTATAATTTCCTATTAAGACTAACCTAGGCTAGTGGTAACAAGGTCGAACCACAGGAGGAGGCGGACGTAATTTCTATTTGTCTAATTATAGTCTAAGGTAACGATTGTGGGGGTTGAGTTGGTTTGGTTTATAACTAAGAATAAATAAAGACAGTAAACTAAAAAGACGGCTTAAACAGATAAAGAAGGGGTACTAGGATGGTCGGTTCATTAAAGCGCGGCAAAAGATACTAAGTCGGTCTGAATCAAACACAAGTGAGGCGGGAAACAAGAGGTCCTCTCGGTCCACTCTTAACAAATAGCATCTTTCGATCTCGCTATAGGTCCCTAATATCACTAATCGACTCTCGTCCGAAAAGTGACTAACGGTCTAAACTATACCTATCTTTCGATCTCAGCACAGTTTAGTCATCTTAATTGGTGATCAAACAACTTTCCCTATCTTTCGATCTAATGGGTCAGTCATAAATTAAGCATCTAACTGGTCGCATGCATTCGATTCGTTAAATACAACATTAAAATCAATTAAAACGAAAGGTAACCTCACGAGGTCAGTCGATCGACCAAGTATGTCAGTCGATCGACTGACACGCGAATTAAGTCTAATTTCATACTATGCCGCCTACGCCATAATTCACCTACATCCTAGCACAAACTATTTAGCTACTCATGGTGAGGGTGATAACAACAATAATACTAAGGCATAAAATTATTGAATTCATGATTAATGCGGTAAGATAAACAAATAACATAAAACGATAAATTGGCTTTAGGGATACTAACTAGCAATTCTATATCTATGAACAATAATAAAGCAATAAACTGAAATAGGAACAGAATAATACCGAACGAAATTGCAGAAGAAAGATCCGAAAACCGATTTTGTATAGAACGAAATTAAGAACCCTAAATTACTGATTATTGAACTAGTAAAACTGAATGACAAAAAACTTCGATGTAAAAACTGAGTTCCAAACTTGATGTTCTAGGTTACGTTATATAGCAACTAACGTAACTTTATTTCCTAAACCTAACATAACTTTGGGCTTCAAGATTCACGGTCTTTTAATTCTCGTCTGGAATAGCAATTGGGTCGATCGACTGCTAGAACAGGTCGATCGACTGGTCTTGAGTAAAAAAGAGCTTCACGGAACCGATGGTTGGTCGATCGACTGATGGCAGTGGTCGATCGACTGCTTGAGCTGCTACTTGACTTCTATAAACTCGTGGACTTGTCTTTTGGGCCTTGAATTGCGCACCAAGCTCGTTCCTCGGGTGAATACTTCACATCATATGCAATGCAGGATACTCGGGGACGGATTTAGCTCGATTTCCGCTGGATTCTTCACATTTCTGCAATAATGTACAAAATATGGAAGTAGACGGAAATAGGGAGAAATGTAGCATAAACTACATGAATGAGCTCTGAAATGCGTGTAAAATGGGATGTAAAACATCATATAAAAGACACGCATCATAACTCATCTCAGCTGAACATCTGTCGCTCCTAACTTATAATTACATCTCAAGAACTCTGGCTACTAATCCTCATTACCGCAAGGTGAATACCCAAATGAGATTCCAAAACTAGCAACAACTCTCACCTAACATTGTTCTTATGTAATCATCGTAACACTCTCAAAAGTATACCGACTATGCTAACCTCGAGCTCAACTCAAACTTCCAAGTATAAACAACAAGGCCAAGTTCCATAATCTTAGTATCATAGGCAACTCACACTTAATACACATAATTCCACCGATCAATTATACTCACTTTACCAAAGAACTAGGTATAAGAATCACTAAGTATGTCTCACCACACTACCTAAGTCCTTCCAACATCACAACTTCTCAAAACCAAGAGTTATGGGTCAACCACAAACAAACTCCACAAAGCCAAATTATCCAGCCAAAATTAATATCTCACAAAAGAAAGAGAACTATCCAAAAGGCGTTAAGGGAGGATAAGCAAGGGACAAAGGACAAGCTGAGAGATACAAGAGTTGTTTTCAAAGTAAAACAGAAGAGAGTTTAGAAGAAGGATAAACACCAAGAGATAAAGAGTAAGGCAAGGTATACAAAGAAAGAGAAATATCTCTGAGGAAGTAGAAGCATTCTTCAAAGGTTGAACAATTCTTCAATCCCCGGCAATAGGCACCAAATCTTGATCCTCGTGTAGGTAAGTTCACGGTCATTGATCCACGGGCATAACAATGAGTGACAATCAACAAACATGTTAGAACCTACCACGAAGCATACACAAAGAGACTACCAACTTAGGTCCTTAGTTCTACCCATCTCTCATTCGTTATTCAAGGTCAAGTTCAAATTTAAGTTTGGGGTACACGTGTGTGCGTCGGGAGCAACATAGGCTCTGATACCAACTGTGACACCCCGCGATAAAGCGGAAAATATAACTTATAAATTCAAGCGGAAAATAAGGAATTTTTTGAAACTTTTAAAATTTAAAGCGCGGTTTTATAAAAATACCAAACACAAACAAAGAATGCGGAAATAAAGTTTAAATTATACAAACGTGATAGTCAAGGTGAGGGAAAAGATATCCCTCGAATGACAATACAATAAAAGGTGAGTCTAAACAATCGTAATAAACAGACTAAAAGGCCAAAGTGCTCGCTAGCTCACACATGTCTTCACCCCATGAATGCACCAACTAATACCTGTCATTCATGTAAACATGAACGCCACAGTCAGTGGGGAGTAACTCAAGGTTCTCCCAGCCACAAAATGTCAAAACGAACATAACAAGGAACTAAAACAGGTAACTCATATAAGACACATATAAAAGATAAGAGTATCAAGTTTATATGTAAACATGGCAAATAATTGAGATGGAACAAGATAGGCCGACATTAGCATAATAAAGATTCAACTGTTCACGGGAGACCATTAAGTAATATGAAAGACAAGAATACGGTCATTTATGCAAAAGTACGCATTTCAAGAAATTACATCATAGATATGAGATTAGAATCCGAATCATGTGAAGCAGTTAAGTAAGGGATCAACCAATGCAAATTACAAAAATAGAAACCGTAGCCATTATTTGGAAAACCACTTAGCAAACATTGCACGGGACGTGGCTACTAATGTCACATTCATACTTATGGCTTGCATCTCACCATAAGAACGGATGGGAACATCAATCCCGACAATCATATCGCAACTAGAGGGCTTATAGTTCACCTCTAGTATCCGATAGGTGTTCACCTCTAGTATCCGATAGGACCAAGACAAACAACACAAGGCATCACTCTTACCTTGAAAGACAAATACCAATAACTATAACCAAGCAAGACCTTTACTACTCATATATCAAAATATAATTCCCCTGGTAGGACGACAGTGGTACTCCCAAGACTCAGTCCTAGTCTAAATCTGCCAGACTCTCAGGACAGTACAGTTCCCGATTCGACATGCGGCAGAACGGTCCGCATCCAAGACTCGAAGACAGATCGGAAATCGAGAACCCACAATCGGCAGGACAGTCCGAAAGAGGCGGAAGATATGAGCTAAACCCACAATCGGCAGGACAGTCCGAAAGAGGCGTAAAGATAAGTCAAGCAATACGGTATAGCATAAAGGCATTATCAAACGAATACGACTCAACCAAGCAATACGAATCAACTTGGAAAGAGACTACTACATGTAATGAACCGATGAGAATCCAAGTGAGACATTTCATGCCAAATCATAATCATGAATTTGAATAAGTAACTTATTTCTTCAATATTTGTCACTTGAATAAAAATGTAAACAAACGGAGAAGAACCATTTATAATAAGCAAAATAAGCATCCAATTATAAATGACTCAATTTAATTAAATAAGTAGAATAATTCACTCATATTTGAGATACGATAAATAAATGAGAATGAACGGATTAAAAATTCATACTATAGGTAAGTGAGACATTTCATCAAGTTTTGACTTGAATAAATAATAAATTCCACTTTTATGATTAATGTGAGAAAAATATATGAACGAACGATATTTAAAGAAATAAGTTATATAAAGCATGAGACGGGTTTTAAATAAACCAAACACGAATTTAAATCAACTCAAGAAGGTACACAACCCGAGGCTAGGCCACGGCTCAACCTCATGACTAGGGCCATAACTGGCCAGCCCTAGCCACTGTCCAGGCCGCAGGCAGCTCCTGACCAGGCCTCAGGCAGCCCCTGACCAGGCCACAGGCTGCTCCTGCTCAGGCCACAACTGCCACCATCACTCCACCTAAACAACTACCCATCTCAGCCATCAAAACCCATGCTTGACTGTCCTAAAATAGCCCACTTCTGCCACCCTTACAGCGTCCCAAACAGTCTGCATTCTTGCCCAAAATGACCATGTCAGGCCAGCCAAGAAACTTGCCCAGGGAACCTTCCTAGAAAACCTGCAAAACTGACTCAAAATAGTCCCACAAGAAAGCATTATACGGACCCAAAATCGGCACCAAAACAGTCCCAAAACAACTCGCATAACACTCATAAGACCGTCCCACAAATAACCCATATTCATCATGGAAAGTTGTCCCAATACGGACTAAATGCAGCCGTGAATGGGCTGTCCAAAACAGTCCCAAAACTATACAGAACCGTCTCCAAAAGCAGAGTACAACACGTCCTAACCCGAGTCAAAGAGCCATGACACTAAACCTCATATTTCACGATGTACATGCACTAATGTGAAGTAGCAGTTTTACAGCAATAGGCACCTAACTAAGAGAAAGTCACCTAAGCATTTTTATTATTTGTGGCCAATGTTCATTCACCTTCCATCCATATTAGATAGAAGCACCAAACAAAGCCATCAAGTAAACGGGTAGATTCTACATTAACCCCTTCGGCCTCACCACTATACATCTCCCCTTTGTTCATCTACTAATCAAACTCAAATATAATCAATTACTTGAATTGCGCATTAACAAAATTCTCCTCAGTCAAGCTCTTCCATAATTTTGTATAATGTCCACCAAAGTCGAGCAAATGACTGTCACAACTAGCTGGATATGGAAAACCAGACAATGTGCCAAATATACTTTGATAAGTGATAACTAATAAACCCTAATCTCCCCACTTTTGTTGTCCTGACAAGACTTGCAGCAAAACTTAAACAGCAACTAGAACGATCTATCACCAGTATTAAACCAATCATTATCCATAAGCATAGCTCTGAACAATTAGGAGCAATATAAGAAACTGGAAATAAAACCAAAACAGAATTCAAACGACCCGAAAGATCATCATTTTGAGACGGTAATTAACATACAAATGAGAAAAATACAAAGAACCAAACTTTAACAAACTAGAGCATATAAAACGACCCATAAGACGAAATTTCGACGTATTTGTCGAGTAACCTATCACCGTTACCTTTTTTTGCTCTCCTAAACGCCACAGAATCGCCCAAGGATGACTCGAAACCCAAAAATAGAAGAAATTAACCCAAAATCCAAATCCTTTGTAAGACGGCCGAATTGAAATAGGATGAAAGCTTGGCTCTTTCTTACATATAAAGAAGAAGGACGAGATGGGGAAGCTATTGGTGTAAAATTTATCGAATTTGGTTGAGAATGGAGGCGGGATCTGAGGTTGGAGGTGACGAAAATGGTGTTTTGGGTTCACTGGTTGATGGTTGTTGTTGTTGCTGCTGATAGGTCGAAAGAGGAAAGGAAGAAATGAAAGGGGAAAGGGTAATGACGGGGTGGGGACGGTGTGATGCAACAACAATAATAGTAACAATATTAATATTAATAATAATAAAAGAATTATTAAAAAGTAGAGTGTAAGAGAGTGTGTTGTCGGAATCGGGTTGGTCCGAATTGAAATAGTTTTATAAGAGAAATGCGACGATCTTTGCTAGAAGGAAATGTGACGGTCTAAGCTAGTCGGAATAATGTTTTGAGTCTATATTAACTTAAGACGGAAACTAATATTATTATTGTCACTATTATTATTGTCTGACTAAAATACGTATTTTTATATAAATTAAGTTTTAGAATATTCTTTTTATAAAATTCGTGCTTAAAAATGAATTAATTAAATTAAATAATTTTAAAACATAAAATAAATTAATTAAACGGTTAAATAAATTTTGTATCTCAAAATGGGAAATTCACGGGGTGTTACAATCACCCCATCTTTTAAAAAGTTTCGTCCTCGAAACTTGAAAGTAGAAATCAAAGGTTATATAAAATAAAACTGGAATTTTGGAATCGGTAACCAAAACATTTAAAAGGTTACTTATCGTAAGAATTAAAATTCTTTCAAAAGTTTCAAATAAAATTTTCCGACAGAACTCGATCGAAAGGTAAATCATTGGTATAAATCAAAAATCAAAATGTTTCCAAAAATATTAATGAAGAGTTTTCAAAAGTATAAGTCTCCTTCATGGAACGAAATTGCTCTTGTCGTGCACACAAGAACGCTAGCTTTCCAAGCCAAAGACACATTTAAAACAAAAATCATTCGCCGACAAGCGTAGAACAAGTTATTAAACGTCTCTAATAACGAGTTCTAACATCCGATCAACGTTAAAATCAAAAGAAAAAGGTAATTTACTCAAATTTTCTTTTACAAAAGCCAAAATAGGGGTAAAGGTTTCACTTTTAAACTAAAAAGGGAATCAAATTCCTGAAAATGTAATATTAAACTTTGACAAAGAAATCATAAATAGATCAAAATTAACAGAAATTGGATAAAATTTAAAGAAATATCGGGTTTAGCAATTAAAATCATGATAAATGAGTTTATACTCATGGAATAAATAGGGAACTAAATCAAATTTTCATTTTCAATTTTTTTTAAAATAGGCAAGGTTTTGCAAAAGTAACATCAACTTTTAACAACGAATCAAAACTGGTAGCTTGAAAGATTAGAAGTTGTACAAAAATGACGGTAACTTATACATCATAAAAACAAGTACGCTAAGAGAATCCAAACTTAACTAACAAAAGAGCTATGATGAATTTCCTATGGTAAGAATTGAAGTAAGGTCAACAAGGATGTCAAAGATAGAGTTTCATAGGTTACGAGTTTCAAACTTAAAGGAGGAGCATGATGAAGCGAGAAAGAGAGGTATGAATGGTAACACTTATGGTCAAAGAATAAAGGAATTAGACAACAAGGAAACGCCAGGTACTCAAACCTCAAACAACAACATCATCCTAAACGGTTCCAAAAACTTCCTAACAACAAAACTTATAACCACATAGCTCCCAAAGATTTCCTCAGAACACTTGTGTTACTTCACCTTAGGTTATCCCATGAACCAAGTTACTTCACTATAAGTGTGATTTCACCACTTCAAATCCTCAACATCTACAAACAACCTCCACGAGATCAAGGTCAAAACTTCTAACAAAGCTATACTCATATTCAACTAGTGTCAACTATGAGTTTCTCAAAATGGTAAAACTCTCAATCAAAAATCCAAATTCAAAAGTTCTTTTGCATATTCTATCATCCCAAGGAGATCTTGTTATACTCTTAAAACCCAAAGCATAGATGGTGACATTCTCCAAAGTACGAGACAACCACCCAAAACATCTAACTTGATACCCGTCGTTGTGAGTACCAAAAATAAGATTTATAATTTCCTATTAAGACTAACCTAGGCTAGTGGTAACAGGGTCGAACCACAAGGAGGCAGATGTAATTTCTAGCTGTCTAATTATAGTCTAAGGTAACGATTGTGGGGTTGAGTTGGTTTGGTTTATAACTAAGAATAAATAAAGACAGTAAACTAAAAAGACGGCTTAAACAGATAAAGAAGGGGTACTAGGATGGTCGGTTCATTAAAGCGGCGCTACAAAGATACTAAGTCGGTCTGAATCAAACACAAGTGAGGCAGGAAACAAGAGGTCCTCTCGGTCCACTCTTAACAAATAGCATCTTTCGATCTCGCTATAGGTCCCTAATATCACTAATACTGACTCTCGTCCTGAAAAGTGACTAACGGTCTAAACTATACCTATCTTTCGATCTCAGCACAGTTTAGTCATCTTAATTGGTGATCAAACAACTTTCCCTATCTTTCGATCTATTGGGTCAGTCATAAATTAAGCATCTAACTGGTCGCATGCATTCAATTCGTCAAATACAACATTAAAATCAATTAAAACGAAAGGTAACCTCACGAGGTCAGTCGATCGACCAAGTATGTCAGTCGATCGACTGACACGCGAATTCAGTCCAATTTCATACTATGCCGCCTACGCCATAATTCACCTACATCCTAGCACAAACTATTTAGCTACTCATGGTGAGGGTGATAACAACAATAATACTAAGGCATAAAATTACTGAATTCATGATTAATGCGGTAAGATAAACAAATAACATAAAACGATAAATTGGCTTTAGGGATACTAACTAGCAATTCTATATCTATGAACAATAATAAAGCAATAAACTGAAATAGAAGAATAATAATACCGAACGAAATTTGAAGAAAGATCTGAAAACCGATTTTGTATAGAACGAAATTAAGAACCCTAAATTCGATTATTGAACTAGTAAAACTGAATGACAAAAACTTCGATGTAAAAAGCGAGTTCCAAACTTGATGTTCTAGGTTACGTTATATAGCAACTAACGTAACTTTATTTCCTAAACCTAACATAACTTTGGGCTTCAAGATTCACGGTCTTTTAATTCTCGTCTGGAATAGCAATTGGGTCGATCGACTGCTAGAACAAGTCGATCGACTGGTCTTGAGTAAACAGTAGCTTCTGGAACCCGATGGTTGGTCGATCGACTGATGGCAGTGGTCGATCGACTGCTTGAGCTGCTACTTGACTTCTATAAACTCGTGGACTTGTCTTTTGGGCCTTGAATTGCGCACCAAGCTCGTTCGTCGGGTGAATACTTCACATCATATGCAATGCAGGATACTCGGGGACGGATTTAGCTCGATTTCCGCTGGATTCTTCACATTTCTGCAATAATGTACAAAATATGGAAGTAGACGGAAATAGGGAGAAATGTAGCATAAACTACATGAATGACCTCTGAAATGCGTGTAAAATGGGATGTAAAACATCATATAAAAGACACGCATCATAACTCATCTCAGCTGAACATCTGTCGCTCCTAACTTATAAGTACATCTCAAGAACTCTGGCTACTAATCCTCATTACCGCAAGGTGAATACCCAAATGAGATTCCAAAACTAGCAACAACTCTCACCTAACATGGTTCTTATGTAATCATCGTAACACTCTCAAAAGTATACCGACTATGCTAACCTCGAGCTCAACTCAAACTTCCAAGTATAAACAACAAGGCCAAGTTCCATAATCTTAGTATCATAGGCAACTCACACTTAATACACATAATTCCACCGATCAATTATACTCACTTTACCAAAGAACTAGGTATAAGAATCACTAAGTATGTCTCACCACACTACCTAAGTCCTTCCAACATCACAACTTCTCAAAACCAAGAGTTATGGGTCAACCACAAACAAACTCCACAAAGCCAAATTATCCAGCCAAAATTAATATCTCACAAAAGAAAGAGAACTATCCAAAAGGCGTTAAGGGAGGATAAGCAAGGGATAAAGGACAAGCTGAGAGATACAAGAGTTGTTTTCAAAGTAAAACAGAAGAGAGTTTAGAAGAGGGATAAACACCAAGAGATAAAGAGTAAGGCAAGGTATACAAAGAAAGAGAAATATCTGTGAGGAAATAGAAGCATTCTTCAAAGGTTGAACAATTCTTCAATCCCCGGCAATAGGCACCAAATCTTGATCCTCGTGTAGGTAAGTTCACAGTCATTGATCCACGGGCATAACAATGAGTGACAATCAACAAACATGTTAGAACCTACCACGAAGCATACACAAAGAGACTACCAACTTAGGTCCTTAGTTCTACCCATCTCTCATTCGTTATTCAAGGTCAAGTTCAAGTTTAAGTTTGGGGTACACGTGTGTGCGTCGGGAGCAACATAGGCTCTGATACCAACTGTGACACCCCGCGATAAAGCGGAAAATATAACTTATAAATTCAAGCGGAAAATAGGGAATTTTTTGAAACTTTTAAAATTTAAAGCGCGGTTTTATAAAAATACCAAACACAAACAAAGAATGCGGAAATAAAGTTTAAATTATACAAACGTGATAGTCAAGTTGAGGGAAAAGATATCCCTCGAATGACAATACAATAAAAGGCGAGTCTAAACAATCGTAATAAACAGACTAAAAGGCCAATGTGCTCGCTAGCTCACACATGTCTTCACCCCATGAATGCACCAACTAATAACTGTCATTCATGTAAACATGAACGCCACGGTCAGTGGGGAGTAACTCAAGGTTCTCCCAGCCACAAAATGTCAAAACGAACATAACAAGGAACTAAAACAGGTAAGTCATATAAGACACATATAAAAGATAAGAGTATCAAGTTTATATGTAAACATGGCAAATAATTGAGATGGAACAAGATAGGCCGACATTAGCATAATAAAGATTCAACTGTTCACGGGAGACCATTAAGTAATATGAAAGACAAGAATACGGTCATTTATGCAAAAGTACGCATTTCAAGAAATTACATCATAGATATGAGATTAGAATCCGAATCATGTGAAGCAGTTAAGTAAGTGATCAACCAATGCAAATTACAAGAATAGAAACCGTAGCCATTATTTGGAAAACCACTTAGCAAACATTGCACGGGACGTGGCTACTAATGTCACATTCATACTTATGGCTTGCATCTCACAATAAGAACGGATGGGAACATCAATCTCGACGATCATATCGCAACTAGAGGGCTTATAGCTCACCCCTAGTATCCGATAGGACAAGGACAAACAACACAAGGCTTCACTCTTACCTTGAAAGACAAATACCAATAACTATAACCAAGCAAGACCTTTACTACTCATATATCAAAATATAATTCCCCTGGTAGGACGACAGTGGTACTCCCAAGACTCAGTCCTAGTCTAAATCTGGCCAGACTCTCGGGACAGTACAGTTCCCGATTCGACATGCGGCAGAACGGTCCGCATCCAAGACTCGAAGACAGATCGGAAATCGAGAACCACAATCGGCAGGACAGTCCGAAAGAGGCGGAAGATATGAGCTAAACCCACAATCGGCAGGACAGTCCGAAAGAGGCGTAAAGATAAGTCAAGCAATACGGTATAGCATAAAGGCATTATCAAACGAATACGAATCAACCAAGCGATACGAATCAACTTGGAAAGAGACTACTACATGTAATGAACCGATGAGAATCCAAGTGAGACATTTTATGCCAAATCATAATCATGAATATGAATAAGTAACCTATTTCTTCAATATTTGTCACTTGAATAAAAATGTAAACAAACGGAGATGAACCATTTATAATAACCAAAATAAGCATCCAATTATAAATGACTCAATTTAATTAAATAAGTAGAATAATTCACTCATATTTGAGATACGATAAATAAATGAGAATGTACGGATTAAAAATTCATACTATAGGTAAGTGAGACATTTCATCAAGTTTTGACTTGAATAAATAATAAGTTCCACTTTTATGATTAATGTGAGAAAAATATATGAACGGACGATATTTAACGAATTAAGTTATATAAAGCATGAGACGGGTTTTAAATAAACCAAACACGAATTTAAATCAACTCAAGAAGGTACACAACCCGAGGCTAGGCCACGGCTCAACCTCATGACTAGGGCCATGGCGCGGCCCAGCCCTAGTCCGGGCCGCAGGCGGCTCGACCAGGCCTCGGACAGCCCCGACCAGGCCACAGTCGCTCTCCTGCTCAGCCACAATCGCCACCATCACTCCACCTAAACAACTACCCATCTCAAAGAATCAAAACCCATGCTTGACTGTCCTAAAATAGCCCACTTCTGCCACCCTTACAGCGTCCCAAACAGTCTGCATTCTTGCCCAAAATGACCATGTCAGGCCAGCCAAGAAACTTGCCCAGGGAACCTTCCTAGAAAACCTGCAAAACTGACTCAAAATAGTCCCACAAGAAAGCATTATACGGACCCAAAATCGGCACCAAAACAGTCCCAAAACAACTCGCATAACACTCATAAGACCGTCCCACAAATAACCCATATTCATCATGGAAAGTTGTCCCAATACGGACTAAATGCAGCCATGAATGGGCTGTCCAAAACAGTCCCAAAACTATACAGAACCGTCTCCAAAAGCAGAGTACAACACGTCCTAACCCGAGTCAAAGAGCCATGACACTAAACCTCATATTTCACGATGTACATGCACTAATGTGAAGTAGCAGTTTTACAGCAATAGGCACCTAACTAAGAGAAAGTCACCTAAGCATTTTTATTATTTGTGGCCAATGTTCATTCACCTTCCATCCATATTAGATAGAAGCACCAAACAAAGCCATCAAGTAAACGGGTAGATTCTACATTAACCCCTTCGGCCTCACCACTATACATCTCCCCTTTGTTCATCTACTAATCAAACTCAAATATAATCAATTACTTGAATTGCGCATTAACAAAATTCTCCTCAGTCAAGCTGTTCCATAATTTTGTATAATGTCCACCAAAGTCGAGCAAATGACATCACAACTATTTGGATATGGAAAACCGGACAATGTGCCAAATATACTTCGATAAGTGATAACTAATAAACCCTAATCTCCCCACTTTTGTTGTCCTGACAAGACTTGCAGCAAAACTTAAACAGCAACTAGAACGATCTATCACCAGTATTAAACCAATCATTATCCATAAGCATAGCTCTGAACAATTAGGAGCAATATAAGAAACCGGAAATAAAACCAAAAAGAATTCAAACGACCCAATTCAAAGATCATTTTGAGACGGTAATTAACATACAAATGAGAAAAATACAAAGAACCAAACTTTAACAAACTAGAGCATATAAAACGACCCATAAGACGAAATTTCGATGTATTTGTCGAGTAACCTATCACCGTTACCTTTTTTTTGCTCTCCTAAACGCCACGGAATCGCCCAAGGATGACTCGAAACCCAAAAATAGAAGAAATTAACCCAAAATCCAAATCCTTTGTAAGACGGCCGAATTGAAATAGGATGAAAGCTTGGTTCTTTCTTACATATAAAGAAGGAGGACGAGATGGGGAAGCTATTGGTGTAAAATTTATCGAATTTGGTTGAGAATGGAGGCGGGATCTGAGGTTGGAGGTGACGAAAATGGTGTTTTGGGTTCACTGGTTGATGGTTGTTGTTGTTGCTGCTGATAGGTCGAAAGAGGAAAGGAAGAAATGAAAGGGAAAAGGGTAATGACGGGGTGGGGACGGTGTGATGCAACAACAATAATAGTAATAATATTAATATTAATAATAATAAAAGAATTATTAAAAAGTAGAGTGTAAGAGAGTGTGTTGTCGGAATCGGGTTGGTCCGAATTGAAATAGTTTTATAAGAGAAATGCGACGATCTTTGCTAGAAGGAAATGTGACGGTCTAAGCTAGTCGGAATAATGTTTTGAGTCTTTATTAACTTAAGACGGAAACTAATAGTATTATTGTCACTATTATTATTGTCTGACTAAAATACGTATTTTTATATAAATTAAGTTTTAGAATATTCTTTTTATAAAATTCGTGCTTAAAAATGAATTAATTAAATTAAATAATTTTAAAACATAAAATAAATTAATTAAACGGTTAAATAAATTTTGTATCTCAAAATGGGAAATTCGCGGGGTGTTAAAGTGGGTTTCTGGTCATACCCAAAGTTAAGTTGATTGCCTGTTACTTTGAAGTCTTATCTGAGGAAGGGATGTCCTTTGATCTTGTGCCATCTGAGAGATGACCGGATAGAGAGTCCGACGGTTGATCAGATACCAGTGGTGGGAGAGTTTGAGGATGTGTTTCTGGAGGAGATTACGGGGTTGCCACCGAAGAGAGAGATAGATTTCACAGTTGAGTTGAAACCGGGGACGGGGCCAATCTCTAAGGCACCGTACCGGATGGGTCCTAAGGAGATGGAGGAGCTTAAAAAGCAGTTAGATGATCTGATAGAGAAGGGATACATTAGACCAAGTGTATCGCCGTGGGGAGCACCAGTCCTTTTTGTGAAGAAGAAAGACGGGAGTTTGAGGTTGTGCATAGACTATAAAGAGCTTAACCGAGTGACAGTGAAGAACAAGTATCCTTTGCCAAGGATAGATGACTTGTTTGATCAGTTGAGTTGTGCATCAATCTTTTCCAAGATTGATTTGAGGTCGGGGTACCATCAGGAGAAGATTAGAGAGGTGGACATACCAAAGACAGCTTTCACGTCGAGGTATGGCCATTATGAGTATGTGGTGATGCCGTTTGGGTTATCTAATGCACCGGCAGTGTTTATGGATTTGATGAATAGGATCTTCAGACAGTTTTTGGATAAGTTTGTGGTGGTGTTTATCGATGACATCTTAGTCTACTCCAAGACTAAGGAGGAGCATGAGGAGCATCTGAGGATTGTGTTGCAGACTTTGAGGGAGCATGAGTTGTATGCTAAGCTATCCAAGTGCGAGTTCTGGTTAGAGAAAGTTGCTTTTCTGGGGCATGTGATCTCTAAGGAGGGAGTAGTTGTGGATCCGGCGAAGATTGAGGCAGTGACAAAGTGGGAAGCACCAAAGAATGTTGATGAGATCAGGAGTTTTCTGGGTTTAGCTGGGTACTACAGACGGTTTGTGAAAGATTTCTCCAAGATAGCTAGACCTATGACAGCGTTGATGAGAAAAGAGAACAGGTTTCGTTGGGATGAGAGTTGTGAGATGACGTTCCAAACATTAAAGGAGCGTTTGACCACAGCTCTTATCTTAGCATTGCCTGAAGGGATCGAGAACTTTGAGGTTTATACAGATGCCTCAAAGAATGGGTTGGGATGTGTGTTGATGCAGAACGGTAAAGTGATTGCCTATGTTTCTAGGCAATTGAAGCCTTATGAGGAGAACTACCCTACTCATGATCTGGAGTTGGGTGCAGTGGTGTTTGCTCTCAAGATATGGAGACATTACCTTTATGGAGCAATCTTTAAGGTATTTTCTGATCACAAGAGTCTCAAGTATATTTTCACTCAAAAGGAGTTGAACATGAGACAGAGGAGGTGGATGGAGCTGATTGGCGACTATGACATGAAAATTATCTACCATGAAGGGAAGGCCAATGTTGTTGCAGATGCTTTGAGTAGGAAGAGTGTACATTCTTTGTGTACAGCTCTATCTTTGATGAGGTTGAGAGATGAGGTAGCGATGTTTGGTATACATATGATGCAGAGAGGAGATGCTGTGGGAGATTTGACAGTACAGCCTGATCTTTATGAGGATATTCGTGGTAAACAGGCTTTGGATCCTAAGATGGTTGAGTGGAGACCTGGAGTAGAGAAAGGGACAGTGTCTCGATTCTCCATTCACACAGATAGTAGTTTGAGGTTCGATGGTAGGTGGTGTGTCCCTAATGATGAGGAGCTGAAAAAGACAATCATGACAGAGGCACATTGTACACCATATTCAGTACATCCAGGTGGTGACAAGATATACAAGGATTTGAAGAACACGTTTTGGTGGCCTGGGATGAAGAAAGAAACAGCAGAGTTTGTGGCCCGTTGTTTGATATGCCAGAGAGTTAAAGGGGAATAGCGACGACCACAAGGTAAGATTCAGTCTTTAGAGGTACCTGAGTGGAAGTGGGAGTCCATTTCTATGGATTTTATCGTGAGTTTGCCAAAGAGTCAACAGGGTAACAACATGATTTGGGTAATAGTGGATCGACTGACAAAGTCAGCTCACTTTGTTCCAATGAAAGATACATGGACTAAAGCACAATTGGCTATGGCCTATCGAAAGAACGTGCTTAAGTTAAATGGAGTCCCTAAGGACATAGTGTCTGACAGAGATGCGAAATTTATATCAAGGTTTTGGAAAGCGTTGCAGGAATCGTTGGGAACAACTTTGAAGATGAGTACAAAGATTTCATCCCCGGCTGACAGTCGGTCGAGAGAACGATCAAAACTCTTCAGGATATGTTACGAGCTTGTATGATGGACTTTTGTGGTAGCTGGGAACAGAGGTTGGATTTGATAGAGTTTTCTTACAACAACAGCTACCACACTAGTATTGGTATGGCACCGTTTGAGGCTTTGTATGGGAGGAGATGTAGGAGTCCGATTTGTTGGGACGATAGTGCTGAGGCAGTGGTTTTAGGACCAGAGATGGTACATGAGATGGTTGAATAGATTAAGATGATCAGGGAACGGATGAGAGCAGCTTAGGATAGGCAAAAGAGCTATGCAGATCTACATCGCCGAGATATAGAGTTTCAGGTTGGGGACAAGGTTCTCCTGAAAGTTTCTCCTATGCGTGGGGTAATGAGATTTGGGAAGAAAGGCAAGTTGAGTCAGAAGTTTATCGGGCCTTATGAGATTTTAGAGCGTGTTGGGGAAGTTGCATATCGTCTGGCTTTACCAGCTGCGTTAGAGAGAGTGCATAATGTGTTTCATGTATCACAGCTGCGGAAGTATGTGAGTGATCCGTCACATGTGTTAGAGGTAGAGAGCTTAGAGCTAGATGAGTCCTTATCATATCTTGAGGTGCCTAAGCAGATTCTTGACCGAAATGTTAGGAAGACTAGGAGTGGTGAGACAGTGTTGCTTAAGATCCTTTGGTCTAACCACGAGACCGAGGAAGCTACATGGGAACCAGAGGAAGCTATGAAAGAGCGTTACCCTTTCCTTTTTGATCAGGTATGTATGGTTACGGGGATGTAACCTTGTTTCTTTTAGGGGGGTAGGAGATGATCGTGAAGAGTTTTTAAGAGTTTTTGTACCCTTTTGTATGTTGTGTCGGTATGGTTGTCGGGATGAGTTTGGGTTAGTAACATGTTTTATGTTGAGTTTTGTTTTGGTTGTTGAGTCGGGAGTGTTGTGGGTGTATCTTTGTTTTGTGGTGGTTTGAACTTCGGGGACGAAGTTCCTTTTAAGGAGGGAAGACTGTAATACTCCGTATTTATGAGTCTCTGGGTACTCTATCGAGTAGGCCTTACTCTGTCGAGTAAGGGTGAGTTGCGTTTTAAAATAGTTTCTGACCTGTTGGGTACTAGATCGAGTAACTGGGATACTCGATCGAGTAAGGGGGCACTCGATCGAGTACCTTAGCTACTCGATCGAGTAGCCGGTTTACGGGGAGTTATTTCTCGGGATTTGTTAATTATGCGATTAAGGTATATAATCTTTTCCGTCATTGTTCTAAACACTTTACAAAACCTAAATTACTGTCAAGAGAGAAAGCAAAGTACGTTCTTCACTTTAATCGCATTGTAAGCAAATCCCGGAGTTTGGAAGGTCGGTTTTCATCGTTCGTTATACCGTTGAGATCCTTGCGTCGAGGGTAAGACCTATGTACCGTTTTTATGGTATTTCCTTTAAGTTGTTTAAACCCTAATATGGGAATTTGGGGGGTTTTGTGTAGATTGTGATTTGGTAGTGTTTATGTGTTTCTATGATAGGAGGAGGTTTTGTAGAAGAGGCTTTTTGATACAGCTGTTGAGACCGTCTGATAGTTGTGCTTTCCAGGTAGGATTTCCTACTCAGTATTAGTCCCATAATGTGATGTTGATGTGTTGTGGTTGATTGAATAATAGAGTAATTGTATTGTGACGGTTTGTTGATTGTAATTGTCTCTGGTTCTCGAGGCGTGTCCTCGGCTGAGTGGGGTCACTTGCGGGAGTGGCTTCACGCCCTAGTTTCGCCCTTCGTGGAACCCGCCACGGAAGGGGATGTGCACATTAATGGACAGGGTTATCGCTCATTATGAGGAGCGGGGATTTGGTGGGTACGGCTGCGGTCCCCCACTGGTCGGGTCCGGTGGACGATCGGTGATTGAGATTGATAGGACTGATGTGGTTGTGTGTGTGACGGCGTGAGATATCATTTTATCGTATTGTTGATATATATATAGATTGTGTGATTAATGCGACCCGTGTTGTTGTTTGTAAAACCTACGGTGATCCATTCGGGGATGGTGAGCAAGAATTGAGCGAGTTTGAGTTGAGTCACATGGGATTTCTTTGGGATGTGCCACCGTCGGATGATAGAAGTCTTCCGCTGTAGCTTAGTCGTTTAATAAACTTTACATTTAGTTGATTAGACAGTTGGTTTGAGAACTTGTACCCGTATTTTCGGATTTGGCTTGATTTGTACTTTTCACTAAAGTTATACTATTAAATGTTGTTTCGTTATTGTCTTATGATTATCATGCCTCGGGTAACCGAGATGGTAGTATCCTTATACCTGAGTGGTCCTGGTAAGGCACTTGGAGTATGGGGGTGTTACAGTTACACTTATTTTCAAATAACTGGTGTTAACATTTACACTTGCCATGTCAGCACATTTACACTTCCAGTATCTTCACATTTACACATACTCTATCCTCACATTTACACTTTGAATATCATCACATTTACACTTCCAATTTAGTCAGACTTACACTTTATTTGTTCACATTTACACTTCTCCTATATTCACATTTACACTTTCTATTTGTTCACATTTACACTTTTTTTGGTTCACATTTACACTTGGGCTGTCACCACATTTATACTTCCCATGTCACCACATTTACACTGCATTCAATTTAATTTCAGTGTGTTTACATTTACACTTTCAGTATGATAAAGTTGACACTGACAGTGTTAACATTTACACTTTAAGTGTGTTAACATTTACACTTAAAGTGTAAATGTGACTAAATTACAAGTGTGATAACAGTTACACTTGCAATTTAGTCACATTTACACTTTGAAAAAAACTTTGATTATAACTGCTAAAAAATAGTCAACCATTACACTTCATTAGTGTAATTTACCATTACACTTCATTACTGTAATGATTACACTTGCAAACATTGCCAACCAAAGTACAAAACATTCTTTTCTAAGTTCAAGATTGCCAAACAAAATACATTTCAAAAAAAAATATGTCCACAAATTGTTCACTTTTTCGATAACACAGCCTTAATTTTGCGCTTCTTTTGTAACTTGGCCCATAAATCTTCTTTTCCAGCGATAAACCCATTCAACTTTGCTTCAAAAATGTCTCTGTTGACATTTATATCAGCTAGAAGAAGCGTCGCCACCAACTCGACTACCAAGTACCGTCGATTCCTCTTTCTCTCTTAGTCTGGATGCTCAAAAGGTTGACCCTCGTACATCAGCATATACATCATACAGAAAATCCCTGATTCTGTTATGTTAGGAAGGGGTGTTTGGCGCCTGAACGGGATTTGCCGATGCTCAAAGCTAGTAATCTCATATCCCCGCCGATTCGACATCCAAATAATCGCTAACGGTGATGCCACTTGGCGAGTAACATTGCACATTTTGATCGATCCGTTGGCATGATGTTGGTAGTCAAGGAGATCAACAGTTTGTTGTCCAAAATTTATACATACGCATGCAAAGTGCCCACCAATGATAACAGGTACGAAGAAAAACTCATCATTCAGGTTGAAAGTTTTATCACAGTCCTGGATGAAGGTATCCCAAATGTGATACAACCGATCTGTGATGTTATTAGACTGTGAGCCTGCTTCACGTATATCCAAAAGCTGCATGATACATTCCTGTTCAGAGAAGTGAGTGAGCCTACATAATAAAAGTAAAAACTAATGTATAACTTTTAGGCTTTGTGCGGGGGGGGGGGGGGTGTACCATATGACGTATCCCAAAGAAGGCCATCCTAGGAAGTAAGTATTCAACAGACTCCAAATGGTTCAAAGAAAAACAGCCCACGACTCAATGACAACAGCGACATTACAACCTCGGAAGCATGGTCATGATGTCGGACCGGCGCTTGCAATGAGGCATGCCTCTTTGTACCAAGAGATTGATTCGCTGCAATGAAACACACGTATAATAGTAAGAAATTGAGAAGTAGCTACAAATTAAATATCGTAACTAATTGGCCCTGTTATAAGAGTCTGGCAGGTATTAACGAATTTTCAAAGTTGTAGTCGTCTAACAAGCAATAGTCCACCGCATGCTTTCGACGTGAGCGAACACCCCTGACCAAGCTTTGATTGTTCCGTAAGAAGGTCGAGATAACAAGAGTCTGCGTACCAGTAGCCCCACAGTCAATTGAGCATCCTAAGCCATCCCCCCCGCCCCGGGGACGGCTCCTTACGGCTGACAAAGGTTGTCTACCTGACGACTGCGCTGACGCTTAAACAACAACGGGGCTGCTTTCCGCCTGTATGGCTACAGGATTGACCACAGGGCTTCCTTCTACGCGTTTAGAGGGTGGGACTGCAACACGGGGACGTTTACTGTAAGTAATCTCTTCCTCATCGTCCAGACTCCGCTTCTGTGCAACATTGGAGACCGAATTCAGACCTTGACCATACTTTTCCCTGAATTGGGTTATCCTTGTGCGAACGCTCTCCCTCACTTTGTTATGGTCACTCAGGATAAGGATCGACATCACTTCAGCCCAGACGAGGTTGATAACGTCCATCTCACCTAAGGCGCAGTCAAAAAGCGTCCCATTGAAAAGCAGCATGTGTATCATCATGTACACCCCGAAATCAAACGCAGAATACCCCGTACCTTGCCACTTAAATTCGACATTGACAAATTTGAACCCGACAACCTTTGAAACTCTGATAAACCCTTTAAACTCCAGATACTCACCCATTAAATCACACTGTAAAAGGAATTTAAAAAAAAAAGTCAATTTAAAAACAGTGTTAACAATTCCAGAATACATATACACTAAAGAACAAATTAAGGTATGCTATTTATAATTATTACCGCAATACGGGAAATTCCAAAATATGGAAGCTTCTCAAAATCATCGTCGTAGCGACGGTTGTCCAAATACTCTATCTCCTCGGTAATGAAGTTTATGCATGCACAGCTGTAATGATCATTATTGCCAGATAAGATCGGGATGAAGACCTGGCGGATGTGACAACAAAGACATAAAAGATACACTCAGTAAAATTTCACATTTACACTTTCAATAATTCGTCACGTTTACAGTCCCTGTGTCATGACATTTACACTTTCCATATATTCACATTTACACTGTATATGCCATGACATTTACACTTCATATTTAGTCACCTTTACACTCCCTATGTCATGACATTTACACTTTCTATAAAAATCACATTTAGACTATACATCATGACATTTAAACTTCATTATGTCTCACATTTACACTTCCTATGTGATGACATTTACACTTTCCATATATTCACATTTACACTTTATATGTGCTGACATTTACACTTCCTATTTAGTCACCTTTACACTCCCTATGTCATCACATTTACACTTTCTATATAATCACATTTCCACTATACATCATGGCATTTACACTTCACTATGTATCACATTTACACTTCATATTTCATTACATTTACACTTCACAATATCTCATGACATTTACAGTTCACTATGTCTCACGTTTACACTTCATATGTCATGACATTTACACTTTACATATATTCACATTTACACTTTATATGTGCTGACATTTACACTTCCTATTTAGTCACCTTTACACTCCCTATGTCATCACATTTACACTTTCTATATAATCACATTTACACTATACATCATGACATTTACACTTCACTATGTATCACATTTACACTTCATATTTCATGACATTTACACTTTCTTCTTAATCACATCCATGCATTTACACTTTCTGTGAAAATCATATATACACTTTCGGTGTGATGACATTTACACTTCACAATAGGTCACATTTACACTTACCATATCAGATCCAAGTTGAAATGGAGACAAACAGGATTGAATCCAAGCATCCCACCCAGCCCAGATTTCGTCCTTTTTGTCAAGAACAATTCCTTTCTTCTTGGCTTTCAAAATATCCAGTGCAGCACTCTGTTCAAACGAAGGGCAGCACTATTAAATTTAGACACTTACGTTACAATTAAATTGGAACTATAAAAATTGCATTGAGTGAGGATAGGACAAGTACGGTGTGACTAAGCCCGAAGAAACAACGAGAGGATGCAACTGGTGCAGTTTGGTCATACATCATCTTATTGATTAGTAGGCACCAACAATCGATTACAGAATTCATAACTTCCTGTCCAGGTTCAAGGGTTAACATGTCTTCCCGTGACACGAACAAAAAGTCTGAAAAAATTGCCAATTCTTCCCTACAAAAAAAGAAAAAATTATATAAGGCGAACATGATTACGACAACATATAAATATTAATATGTTTGACATAGAAATTAATCGACTCACCCTTTCAACCAAGCTTCTGATTTGTTAAATACGTAGTCCAGGACGTATTTCCTTTCCTTAAAAACACCCCTAAATAATTTCTTATTCAGCTGCAGGTCTACAGTAATAAAGCCCTGCTCGGGCATGGGTTCCCCACAATCCATGGTGCAAGTCAGATTCTCAGGGACCACTTCCATGCACTGTATGGGCTCGGGTGAATGAAATAGGAAAGGGTGGTGATCCATATTACTCCGGGGGACATAAATTTCCCGACCATCCGCAGAAACGGCTGGTTCAGAAGGGCCTGCCGCATCAGTCGTTCCAAAATCCTCACCTAGAACCCCCTTAAATGCCGCAGCTAGCTCTGCAGTAGATATAAACGTACACTGAAATTCCGGCAACTTAAAATCAGAGGAGGGTGCTTCAACAACCACCTTATCTGCTCCCTCACCGGTTTGTGCAGTAGGGCGCTCACCTTGCTCGTTGACCATGCCACTACCAATCTCTAACCCTTCTTGCGATGCATCTTCACGGACTGTGGTCGAAACAACGCCAGGCTCACCATCCGGTACTTTCGTACCACTAACTTGGCGTCGGTCAACGGGCTGTTCCACTCCCGGTGCACCGCTAATATCCACAGCCTCACCAGGCACTAGTCTAACCACCAGTGGTTCGGGCCCACGACAGGGCCCCTGATCTTGGGGCGGCTCCATGTCCATGCCCTGCACAGCCTCATCCTGGTCTGTTGGTGCACCGCTAACATCCACATCCACGCCAGGCACTAGTCCAACCACCAGTGATTCAGGCCCACGGCGGGTCCCCTGATCATGAGGCGGCTCCATATCCATTACCTGCACAGCCTCGTCCTGTTCTCTCGGTGCACCACCATGTGCCACTTCACTGTCACCGCTGTCAGACAACTTTTTCAGCGCGTTATCAATATCAGCTGTCGCTATAAATTTCAACTGAAATGAAGATGAACCATCTTCAATTGACGGGACTACCACATCCGTATCCACCTTGTTCGCTACTTTTGAAAAAGACGCCTCCTCTTCACCGAAACATTTTGTTCTTGAGCGACTCCATATCCATACCCCGCATAATCTCATCCTCACCTATCAGACAGACGCGACCCGTGCCGCTTCACCACCACCATGACCAATACCTGTCAAACCTTGCAGCGCGTTCTCAATATCGGCGGATCGAAATAAATTTTAGTTGAATCGAAGATGAACCATCTTGATTGGTGACCTACCACATCCGCATCAACCTTATTCGTTGCTTCTGACTTACACTTCTCAACAACATGTTCAGCTTTCTCAGGGGCACCACTAGTGTCAGGCACTTCCCCTCCCAAACTTTCCTGCTGCTCGTTCAATGAGGGCTTTGTGTAAGCTTCTTCAACTTCATCCGGGCTATAAATTTTCTCTAGAATCTGCCGATCCGTTAATTGAGTCAAGTCGTCGGTTAAATCTAGCCCACATTCCTCTTCCTCTCGTCGACAGGCTTCGTTAAGTTCAGCGGTGTTGTAGAAATCAGCGGTCTCCATTACCTGTGACATCGCCGCATCACCTGCTTTATCACCCAAATCAGAATCTTCTGCAAGTGATACAGGCTCTACAGTAGGCGTAAACTCGAACTTAGGAACCTTGGTCTTTTTTTTCTTGCTTGCCTTAATTTTTTTCTTGGCCACCTTCCCAACATCTGACAATGAGGGAGCATTATCATTATACTTCTTCATTTTGGAAGCTAAATTTCCAACTTCTTCAACATATTCCTTCACCTTTGCACCTTCAAAAAAAGCTTGCGTCGCTTGTGACGGAACAAGATCAGTTGAAGAAGTAGCACCTGTTGTTAAATTCTTAAGCATTGCAGCTGCATCCGTATACCAGGAATAGAAGGCCACATCGTTCCTTTGAATCTTCAAGTACAGCTCGTGTACACCCTACAGTTAGTAACAAAAAAAGATTTAAGATTCTAGATACACAAAATATACCTGCTCAATATATATATATATATATATATATATATATATTAAAAAAAATATGCGATTAATTAAACATTCATAACATAAATCTTACATCTACAGCCCTAGCTTTCAACTCATTGTCATCTTCAACATCGGGAGGGAGTTCAATCTGAATAAACTTCTTATCGGGTGATGTACCCGACGATGAAATCAGAAGAGGCGTAGGGCTTGCCAATGGCGCCTTGGGCGCGCCAGCTATAGCCAACATCGTATTACCAGTGTCCTTCTCATCAGGGGTCTTGTTTTGACATCGCGGGTACTTCACCTTCGACAATTTAGTCGACCCAGTGGACCCACGTCCAGCTCATCCTTTAACCTCTTCGATAGAGTTTTCAGATCCTAATGCTGAATAAGTGGAAGGCCATCTGGGCAACTCCTGCCACGGTAATCATATCGCTGAAAATAAGTAATCATAAGGAAAGGGATACAACCAAGCAGACGTGACTGCACGCTGCGAGCCTCGGCTGCAGCATTAGCTAAACATTGTAATACATACGAGCACCAGTCATACTCCGGTATGACACTCACATCTTCAACCACTTTCAAAAGTTTGATTTCAATGCCGTTGTTCAATGTCGGCGCAAGGAATGATGAAATGCTAAGAAGCACAAATAGGCGGCATAATTCATCACCTCCATCTTTGAATTGCTCTGACTCAATATAATTGAAGACGGCTCCTAAAGGAATAGAATCAGAATTTGATTTCACTTTGAACTTTTTGCGCCACAGTTGTTTTATGCGCACATATTTTTCATCTTTAGCACCATGCATATGTCCAGTAGGTACTATTTCCTTCTCTCTCTCACCAACAGGTAACATGAAACAGTCATAGACATCATACTTAGTAACCATAAACTCCTTCAACTCTGACGCCCTGAAAACATAAGAACCATCGCTAAAAGCCTCAAGAAATTCAGGAACATGTGAAAGCGGGAAAGTTCTGAGTTTAAGATGAAGCAGCCCCCCAAATCCAATCCTCTGTACAACGGCTCGTTGGGCAATGTTAAGCTTACTAATAAGCTTGTGAAGCTTGTTAGGGCGACACTTAACAGAAACAGTAGGGGTAACTTGTGGTTGTTCTTCGCTTTCAGGTACTTCTCCATCAGATTCCATCTGAATCAGGAAAAAAAAGTACATAAGAAATGCACAATATCAGTCAACCTATAACAGTCTACACATTTACATTTACACTTACTCTATCCTCACATTTACACTTCCAGTATCTTCACATTTACACATCCAATTTAATCAGATTTACACTTTTTTGTTCACATTTACACTTCTCCTATCCTCACATTTACACTTCAAGGATCTTCACATTTACACTTCACTAATGGAAAAAACCTCTATTGCATCAGTTGTAAATGGCCTTTTACGTCGGTTTTGGACTGACGTATATCGAGGGGTCGTATTTGCTTTGCGTCAGTTGTGAAACTGACGCAAAAAGTTCAACATTTGCGTCAGTTGTGCTTTAAAAACTGACGCAAAAAACCACCATTGCGTCGATTGTGTTTTAAAAGCGATGCAATAAATACGCATAACCGACGCAAATAGTTCAAACATTTGCGTCGTTTTTAAAGAACTGATGCATTTTCTTTATTTTATGCGTCATTTGTTATCATAACTGATGCAATTGATATTTTGTTTTAAAGCCAATTCATTTTCTCATTTGCATCATTTCTTTCAAGAACCGACGCAATTTATTAATGGTTTTTTTTATATAAAAATTTGCTGCCGAAATTACAAACTCACAATCGAATACCAAAGCATAAAAACCTAAAACAAGAAATCCAACCAACCACTAATACATCACATGTAAACCATTACATCTTATTCAACCCAACAACGTTCAAAATACAATCCGATGTACGAATAATCCGACATACGTCTTAGTTACTAAGCTAATCTATACTAATTGTTCTCTAAACATCTATTTAACTTACATAAAACTATATTACATGTGTCTAAATGACTGATTAATAAAGCTAACTTAAGATACACATATGCCATTCCTCTGATAAAATAAAGCTAACTTAAGATTAACACCAGCAGAAAGCAACCAACCACGTACAACACTCACTTTTGCTAGCTCCATCGATCCTCTCATGTGTGTTGCCTGTCCTTTTTTATTTCTTATAGCATGATTTCAGGTTCTCAAATTTATGCATAAGCAAACCTGCAACCATTCCTCTGATAACGTAGTGTAGCAAAACATGCCATAATCACATACCTTCTACAAAGATGCCTCCCCCCTAAGCCTCAACACCATTTTTTAAAGCACCTACAATCATAAATACTGTTAAGGAAATGATAAGATTGCATTGACCTTAATAGATGTCAAATTATTCACATAAATTTACAAATTAAACTAGTACTCCATATTTCCTCTTCCCTGCTAAAACTGAATCCATTTAGAGTAGTAGAAGTGAAAATTATGCCCATAATAATGTTGAGGTCAATAGTCCAAGGCAAAAACTCAAGTAAGAAATTTCAAGGATAGGACCTAGTGAGAATTTGAAGGGTTTGGAGGGAAGAACTTAAAGTTCCTAAGTTGAAAACAAGTTCATCCATCCCTATGATAAACCGCTTTTTAAACGACATGATTTGTGATTGCTAAAAATTTAGAGGAGTCATTTTAAGTTGCCACAATATAAGCTCAACAGCTCCCACAATAACAATCTGAAAATGAATGAACTAAATAATGTAAGATCATTCTAAACTTAAAAGAAAATAGGAGTACTCGGACAAAAGGTTATGGGAGGAAAACAAGACAACGCAACCTCCACAATCAACTGTCTCTATATTTACATTACTAATTTTTTATCAGAAATAAAGTATATAGGTTGTGACCAGCTATAGTATATGGTTCTCAAATTAAACTAGCCAAAGCAATACCCATAAGTAGAGGCTTGCCTAGATAAATAAACTTTTAGTGCGACTGCAACTGTTTAATTTAACTCAAACAAATTGCATCTACCGGATCGGATGTACAACACTTAGATCACCAACTGAAGTTGTCCTTCGAATCTTTTTACTCAACAATAAAGGGATGCGGATCCATCGAATCACTCCATCTACCATTGTTGGTGTTTTGCAATCATATGTCACATACTCTAAGCAAATAGTTATATAAACAATATTACTTAAACCTGAAGGATGCCAAACTTCCATCTTGAGTGCATATCAAGAGAACTGGACCTATTGCAAGCAAAGAGAAACAATCGGGGAGAAACAATGCTCAATTACTCAATTAATCAGGAACATGGGAAAAATTAATTTATACAAAATGAAAGGCTAAAGCATAAGTAGGTTTGAGTCAGTTGGTAACTGCTTTAAAGTAGAAAATGCAACTTCATTAACACTCACAACCCCTACAAGCATAATTAAACCCATAATTTTGTTTTGAGTTTATGAATCATGTAACCGTGAAATTAAAATCTCATATAGAGAAATTGATTAGTTAAAACTCACCTTCTAAAACTTTTATTGGTCCACTCTATCCTTCTTTTATCTCCAAAAAAGCCCCACTTCAAGCACATGAAAGAAAGTTGTAAAACCCATTCAAACTTGAAAGTATGATTTACCCAAATTCTGCATTAAACTTGAACGATTACATACATAGGAAAACAAGCATTTTGTACCAAAAATTCCTTACTTTGTGCCTCTTTAACTCTTCACCTGTGAAATGTGCATACGAACAAAGATAACAATAAACAAAGGAAGTAATAAGTAAATAACCGAAGAACAGTTTATGTTTAAAGATTTTAGCCTTCCAAGGCACTAAAGTCAATAAGTAAGAAAATATAAGTAAGTGAGTTGTAAGATACCCTATTCTTTTGTTGGTGAATAGGCGGAGTAACCATACTACGACAGACGACAAAAGCGAACAGAGCTAACCCATGAAAAGCACGGGTCTACTACATCAAAATCAATAGACAGTTCAAAAAGAATGTGTGTTTTAGACATTCTTATCTTGGTTATAGTTCCTAGCCAAGGCCATCAGAGAGGGCTCAATGATTCGACCATGCAGCCTTAGAACAAGATGCAGAGTCGACTCTACGAGAAACAATTAACAATTTAAAGTTCAAAGCATGTGGGTCGAAAAGGAGGAGTGGGACTACGGACATGAAAAATGAGACATAACAATACGATATATGATCTCAACTCGATAATATACATGATACATGAAATAAGCAAGATATTGAAAGAACAAACCCTTCTGAATGTTGTAATCAGCAAGTGTGCAGCCATCCTCAAGTCGCTTACGGCAAAGATTAGCCTCTCTTTGTCTGGTGGAATCCTTATTTCGATGTCAACCCATACAAAAGGTCTGCTTTGGTGACGATGACACAGCGTATAATGATGCTTCAAAACACGAAATTTAACATTCATTATGACGAAATTTAACCAAACCAATACATCTATCTTGACATCTAAGGGATAGCCTAAACTCAATGAAAAAATCTTCAAAATTTTAGGAGATTTTACAACATCTTTTACATCTAAAGTAAATTATCACCTCTTCAACCCGAATCCGGCCCAATTACATCAATAGATCCTTTGTCTAACTCTTAACCCTAACCAATTTATTTGATTTTTCTATATCCAACGGACATATATCAAACCTATAAATTTAACAAGCCATGAGAAAAAATCGTTTGCTTACATGAGTAACCATGTCTTCATCAAGTAACAATGCAGTGACTAGGTCCATCACAATTACCATACGACATTGGCCTACCATTCAATCAAAAGGTTACCAGAAATGGAGCCATGATTTGTTATTATAACACTCAATTAGTAACTCAAATTAACATTGAAAAAAGAAAACCTAATTTTCAAAAGCATCAAAAATTCAAAATACCATAATTTTACTTTAACTATTACCTCTATTGAAACCCTAACTAATTCAACAAATTAATTAAGAAATCAAACTAATTCAGCAACAATTTAAATAGATTAATTAAAGGAGTAGGGAGAACCTGAAGGAGAGACGGCAGTGTTAGACGCGATGGCAATGGCGATCGTAAAAAGACCGAATGAAAGAAGGAGAAGAAAGGGAGAAAAAGGAGAAGAGAAAGAAGAAGAAAAGGAGAAGAGAAAAGCAATGGCGTCGAGTGTGAGGGAGAAGAAGGACGGCTTCTTTAGATTTTTAGGAACAGATAGATAATTGAGAGAGTCGTGGGGTGCGGGTAGTGTATAATAGTTTTTTTTTAATTAATATCATTTGCATCGGTTTTAGGTACAATTGATGCAAAAACACAATATCAAATAAGTCGGTTTAGTAATAGAACCGATGTATTTGATCAAATACATCGGTTTTTCGAGAGGCGAGCGCATTATATACGTCGGTTTTTTCCAAGAACCGACGCATTAAGCTTACCTATAGGGCGAAATTGTATTCCCGCCAAAAGTGAGTACTTTTTACGTCGGTTTTTTTAGAACCGACGTAATTCAATTGACGCAATAGGGGTTTTTTCTACTAGTAGCTTCCCATTTAGTCAGATTTACCCTTTATTTGTTCACATTTACACTTCTCCTACACTCACATTTACACTTCCATTATCTGCACATTGACACTTCCAATTTAGTCAGATTTACCCTTTATTTGTTCACATTTACACTTCTCCTACACTCACATTTACACTTCCATTATCTTCCCATTTACACTTCCAATTTAGTCAGATTTACCCTTTATTTGTTCACATTTACACTTCTCCTACACTCACATTTACACTTCCATTATCTTCACATTTACACTTCCAATTTGGTCAAATTTACAGTTTTATTGTTCACATTTACACTTACTCTATCCTCACGTTTATACTTCCAGTATCTTCACATTTACACTTCCATTTTAGTCAGATTTACACTTTATTTGTTCACATTTACACTTCTCCTATCCTCACATTTACACTTCCAGTATCTTCACATTTACACTTCCAATTTAGTCAGATTTACACTTTATTTGTTCACATTTACAATTCTCCTACCCTCACATTTACACTTCCATTATCTTCACATTTGCACTTCCAGTTTAGACAGATTTACACTTTATTTGATCACATTTACACTTCTCCTATCCTCACATTTACACTTCCAGTATCTTCACATTTACCCTTTATTTGTTCACATTTACACTTCTCCTACACTCACATTTACACTTCCATTATCTTCACATCTACAATTCCATTTTAGTCAAATTTACAGTTTTAGTGTTCACATTTACACTTACTCTATCCTCACATTTACACTTTGAATATCTTCACATTTACACTTCCAATTGAGTCAGATTTACACTTTATATATTCACATTTAAACTTCTCCTATATTCACATTTACACTTTCTATTTGTTCACATTTACACTTTTTTTTGGTTCACATTTACACTTGCGCTGTCCTCACATTCACAGTCCTAATTACATCACATTTACAATCCCCAAAAACAGGCTCGATTAAAACCCTAACAAATACATTGACACTACCCATCAATTCAGATTTACACTATGAATTTAATTAAAAATTCAAAGACGCAATAAAAATCACATAAATTGAAACACGCAATAAAATCATAAACTCATAAATAACAAAATACAAAAATGAAATAACCCCAATATAACAATTACGACTCAAGGATAATTTGCAAAATTAAAAAATTACAACAAAGAAAAGAATAAAGGATGATCAATGAATTACCTTCAAAGTGAGGTAAAGAAACAAAGATAGGAACTACAAGGGTTTGAATGCGATAAAATATAGAGAAGAAAATGGATTTGTTGTATTTGGTAAGGAAGAGGATATGTAGAAAAGAAATGAAGAAATGTGAGATGAAAGACAGGAATAAGGAAGGACGGTTTTTTGAAATTATGAGGAGGTTGTATGAGATAGTGGAGGGAAGTTGAATAACGTGCAAGTGACTGATGGAGGAACATACATGCAGAATGTGATGAAGTCTAATGACCTAAGGAGAGAGGTAATTAGTCTACATATTATTATAATGTTATAAGTTGCTTTTTGGTGTAATCTTAGCCATTCATCCTCACAATCTAAGGGCTCTAAATGGGACTTATGGACTTAATGACTTAAGGTGGACTCACTTGATCCTTCTTCTATACTCCCTCCCATCCAGACCAAAGGTTACAGTTGCTTTATCACACTTGTCGACGCACGTTTTGTAACGTGCATATCTTTAGTTACACATTATTAAAAATTATAAAAATTTGATATTCTTATAGGATTCATGATGATAAATCAAACAAGATCTCACATGACTATATTTTGTCTTATAGATTAAGAATAATATCAAAGATTCCCTACGATCATGAATAATGCCAAAAAGCAACTGTAACCTTTGGTCTGGATTGGAGGAGTATATATATATATATATATATATATATATATATATATATATATATATATATATATATATATGATTTCTATTTGATGGTTACATGTTATTTGTTGGTTGGGCTAAACATACACCATTCTTTGGGCTAGGTATATTCTCCTCATTGGGCTTGTTATGTTTCACTTGTTGGATTTCATATGGTATTAATGTTGGGGTTCACATGATTAAATGATTGGACTTTACATGATTAACTTGTTGGATTTCACATGGTTTCATTGTTGGGCTTGAGATGCTTTATTTGTTGGGTCAATCTTATAGTTTGTTTATTGGGCTCATAAATGAGTCACTTGAGTTGGTCACATTTTATTCCGTAAATTTCACATAACGTAAATTATTCATTATCGCTTGTTATATTTTATTTAACCGGCATGTTAAATTATGAAGTGGGATATTTATTAATATAATACAAGTATGAAATATTTATTATAAATAGTTACTTGTGAGGGGTCGTATTCTTGATAATGTCTTGTATTGTTCGGTTGTGAGAGTCTTGGTTCTATCGGATACTAGATGTGAGCTATAAGCCCTCTAGTTGCGATATGATCGTCGAGATTGATGTTTCCATTCGTACTTCTGGTGAGATGTAAGCCATAAGTATGAATGTGACATTAGTAACCACGTCCCAGATACTTGTGTGTTGTGTCTTGGACATGCTTTAAAGGTAGCCTCTGAGCCAGATACTTGTGTGTTGTGTCTTGGACATGCTTTAAAGGTAGCCTCTGAGCCAGATACTTATGTGTTGTGTCTTGGACATGCTTTAAAGGTAGCCTCTGAGACGGATACTTATGTGTTGTGTCTTGGACATGCTTTACAGGTAGCCTCTGAGCCGGATACTTGTGTTGTGTCATATAAGTCTAATTATTGTTCACTTTAGCCTTCTTGTATCGTACCATTCATATGGCCTTGCGTATTTATAGTTGTATTATCATTTATGACGGTTTGGTCGGATTGTCTCATATGCATGTATCATATGCCTTATCTATGGTTGACTACACATGTTCTGAATGTTATTCTTATGTCTCAGTGTTTACGTCAAATAGTTGTATTTATTATGTTCTAATATGTTCTTGCTTATCTGTGTTTTGACATTTTGTGGCTGGGAGAACCTTGAGTTACTCCCCGCTGACTGTGGCTTTCATGTTTACATGAATGACAGGTTTGTGAAGATGCATTCGTGGGGTTAGACGTGTGAGCTAGCGAGCACCTTGGACTAGTAGTCGGATTATTAGGATTGCTTAGACTCACCCTTTATCATTTTGTCATTCGAGGGATATATTTTCCCTCACCATTGACTATCCCGTTTGTATAAACTTAACTTTATTTCCGCATTCTTTTTTTATGTTTTAGATTTTAATGAACCCGCGCTTTAAACTTTAAAAGTTTCAAAAATTTCCTAAAATTCCGCATTTTATTATCGCATTCTTCTTAGCGTTATTGCGGAGATTCACAATGAACCTACTCGCGATTATATGTGCATGTTTAATAAGGAAAAAGTGAACATCCCTATATGCGACATCCCCACCGCGATTGAGGCCTTCAGGCAAGGGTTACTCCCAGACTCTAACCTATACGAAGAGTTGACCAGGTACCCATGCAATACCTTCGAGGATGTGCAAGTAAGTATAATTGCAACAATTAGGCTCGAAGAAGATTCATATTCGTAGACATATATGCTACACCTGAGGTAGTTCGAAATTTCATATTTTCATTACTTTTTTCATATTTCGAATAGTTACTGACTTGAGCGTTGGAGGGCCGTTGGCTACACCAACGGCCAACACTAGCAACAAATTTCTTGCAGGACGTACAAGAGATCAACCTACTAGCAGAGGGCATGCTCAAGTAACAGGACATAACACCCTTTGTGCAGGACATGTCACTCTGCCTGTTGGACAAGTTGCTCTCCCTATTGGACATGTAACCGTACTTGCTGATCCAGTAATTTACTCTACCAATAGATCCATCAGGTAACCATGCCAGAAGTTCCAGCATATCTATCAGACAACTCAGCTACCAGAGTAACATTTTGGAAGAACACTTTCTGGAGGATCAACAAGGAGGTAATGTATCCGGTAGTAGGTTGTCCGTCATCTTGTGTTGTGATCCTTGGCAGGGTATGAATTAGTGGCTTGGGGGCAATTTGTTCAATGTACCGCCTGTTGTGAGATCCCTGAAAAAATCTCCTTTTTTGAAAAAAGTAGTAAATAGGTGGAGTCGCCAGTAGGTTTTATAAAAAACATACAAAAACAAAGTTAACGGAAAAGGCCCCTTTTGATCCCCTGGTATGGGGACTGATCTGTCACTCCGGTCTGAACCAAAGATTGCCGATTCGGGGGTAAAGGTACGATCAGGGAAGGTGTTAGGCACCCGCATTTCCCATCAAACTGTCGGCCTCTACTATTTATTTGTAATATTATATATTTGACGAAACTAACAATAAAAAAGGTTAATTATACAATTTTATACATAAGACGATATAAATCTGAGACAAGGACAAATTAACTTGGTTAGTAAATACAATAAAATAGACAAAATAAATAAAAGACAAAATAAAAGAATTAAGAAAAAGAAGAGTAAAGAAAATCTTATTTGATGTCGGTACCCTCAGGCCTTGGATGTTTGACTATTAATGAATTTCGACTTTGTCGTTAATTATTGGCTCTTATGCGCTTATATGAAATTGGGATGATTTATTTGTGTGTGGTTTGATTTGAAACTGGGGTAGTATATTTGAGACGGAGCATGAGAAGTAGAAATTCTGATCTGGCTTTATTTGTGTATCTCTCGTATTTTTGTGTTTCGTCCTCTGTTTGATAATAATTATTCTGTCCGTTCTCCCTGAAGTGCAAGATGGAGTTGAGTATTTATACTATAGATGGTACGTATTTGGGTGAGAATTGGAATACAAGAAAGATAGAATTTTCTGCTTCCTCTGTTGCGTTGTTGTGTGCTTTTTTCGTAGTTCACGAAGAAACTAACAAATAACAATCCTATTTGATGCACCACACCTCACAACCAATTATTATCCCTTTAGTGTCAATCTTAATCTCGTATTGCCTTTCCAATTATTGTCGGCCCATAACAATTTCCAATTGGTAGCCAATTACACTGTCTTCTACTGCTCGTATTTGACCCGTATACCCCCTAATTTCACCTTGGGCTCTTCATAAAAGTTGTAGTCCTTCACTAAAGATTTCAACCCGTAGTCCACAATACGGATTACATTATACTTGCTATTTACTCCCCATTTTTCATTGGTTTTGGGCCAATAGTAAACAAACGAATTATTTCCTAAAAATATCACTTCCCAAATTTATGAAATGGTTAAATAATGTGAAATGGGCTGAGTAAGATTAAAAAGCTTTTTGGTCGTTTTGGATAATTTCTCGGAAAATAAGTGTAAAGAGCCTTTAATTATGGCATTGTTAATTTTCATTTAGTCATTAAATTTTAGCCTCATCATCGGGTACCCGTAAGGCTAGGTAGACATCTTGAGGTGTCTACAGAAGCCCCCACTTTGACCGAGTCTGAGTAAGACGAAGGTCAAAGTAGTCCGATCGGGACAGATAAAGGATAAGAAACATACCTGAACCTCTTATATTACCTGTCTGGAGTAGCTGGAAACTGGAACTGGCTTAGCAAAACTTTGTTTTACTAATCTGGAATGAAGCTGGAACTGGTATAGCCAAACTTTGTTCATCTGGTCGACAAAACTTTGTTTTGTCAATCTGAAATGGAGCTGGTAAAACTTTGTTTCACCAATCTGGAAACTGGTATGGCAAAAACTTTGTTTCGCCGGTCTGGAATCTGGTAAGCAAAACTTTGTTTTGCTAGTTTGGAATCTCGAATAGCAAAACTTTGTTTTGCTGGTCTGGAATCTGGTATAACTAAACTTTGTTTAGCTGGTTTGGAAACTGGTTAAGCAAAACTTTGTTTCACTTAAGCTTGAACCTGCAAAATTTGATTTCACAAGCTCGAATGCGTGTCAGGGCCCGCCGACCGAGGAATTCAAAATTTTATTTTGAAAAAGGATTAGAATGTAAAATTTGATTTTACAAACTAGAATGCAAAAATTTTATTTCGCAAAAAGGCAAGTTCAGAAAATTTTATTTTAAGAACTCAAATGCATGTCAGGGCCCGCCGACCAAGGAATTTCAAAATTTTATTTTGAAAAAGAATGGATAAAATCGTAAAATTTTATTTTACAAACTTAGATGCGTGTTAGAGCCCGCCGACCGATAAATTTGAAATTGCAAAATTATATTTCGCAAAAAGGGCAAGTTCAGAAAATTTTATTTTAAGAACTTAAATGCATGTCAGGGCCTGCCGACCAATTGATTTGAAAATTGCAAAATTTTATTTCGCAAAAAGGATAAGTTCAGAAAATTTTATTTTAAGAACTCAGAATGCATGTCAGGGCCTGCCGACCAATTGAAAATTGCAAAATTTTATTTCGCAAAAAGGCAAGTTCAGAAAATTTTATTTTAAGAACTCAAAATGCATGTCAGGGCCTGCCGACCAGCGATGAATTTCAAAATTTTATTTCGAAATAGATAGGTTTGAAAATTGCAAAATTTTATTTCACGAAATGGGCTGGAAAATTGCAAAATTTTATTTTGCAGAAAGACTGATTGAAAATTTTTTATTGACTTTGAAACTGGCAAAATTTTATTTTACGAGGAGATGAGACTTTTTGAGAAAGCCCCCACTTTGGATGAATCTGGAAGATGAATGACAAAGTAGTCGACTGGAGCAGTTAGTGACAAATATATGACACCAAAAATGTAAATGCATGTCCTAGACACCTAGATATGATGCACTGATGAATGCAAAAATAGAGTTCTTTTTTTTTTTGAAAACATTTGAATTGAGATTTTTTTTTGAAAAGATTTTAAAAAACAAGGGGTCTGACCCAAATGTGATCCAAGTAGAAAGACTGGACACTATTACTCTGGAAATATCTCTGGTGTGGAGAATATTTATCATTTTTATTTAACTTGTTAATTTGAGTTATATTTTGATGAGTTCTGCCCTTTTTACAGTAACAAGCTCTACTAATTAAGCAAAACTAATACCATAGAAGCAAAATACTTTTATAACCGTATAAATTTAGTGTACATTCACCGAATTCTTAGATGCTAAACAAGGGTGATAAATGGAATGGAGTAGAAGGTTCTATGGTGTTAGAAGACACTAGAGATCTGTGTGCCTCTCTCACTCACTTAAATGAATGAAAGGGTCATCCCAAGAGGAATGGAGACAATGTAACTGTGGATATTGACTTGTCTGAGAAATGGAAAATGACTACTTTGAAATTTGAATTGTAAAGTTTGACTGGAATCTTTTGCCTTGTGAATTTTTGAGACTTTTGACATTGAATTCGATTGCAACTTTGGTTGGAACTTTTTTTGTCTTGTGAATTTTTAAGTTTTTTTTTGACACTGAATTTTGTATCTCTTTGAGATCATTTTTTTTTGTCGTTGACTTTTTGAGACTTTTGACATTGGAGTTGATTGCAAATTTGATTGGAATTTTTGTTTACTTGTGAATTTTGAGTCTTTTGACACTGGAGTTGTATCTATTTGCGATCATAACTTTTCTCTTTGAATATTTGAGAGTCTTGAAACTGGATATGGATATATTTGAGCATGCATAGGTACTTAGACTCACATTTTAAATTCATTTTAAGGGACTAGTGGTCACCTATAAAATAGCACGGAGTGCGCGCTCACGTGTCTTATTTGATATGTTTGGACACGGATGTACTGAGAATCTGGTTTGAATATTTTTGAGCTAGTTTTCAAGCACCAATGGAAGTGCATGATAATATTTGCTAAAATGGTCGATTATATGAGATCGTGCTCATCTACTAGTCATTTGAGACATGAGAAGTTATGAATCTGGTAGATAGAGAGTTGTGCTCATTTGGGAAATTGACGAATCGGGTAGAAGATGGAGTCTCCAAACCTAGAGGTCACCTAGAGACACGGCGATCAAGGAATTATCACACCACAGGAGATGGAAAAGGTGGTCATATGCACGCCCTCGTTCAGGCTGATTCTAAGAGGTCAATTGATCTACACTAAAGAGATACGCTCTAAAGTATTTCAAGTATATTCTAGTAGTTAAGGGTAAAAAGTAGAACAAGTGACTAATAAAAAAAAGACATATGCTCTTTTTTTATTTATTTAACTCAAAAGGACTAGGATGGTCCTATCTTAATTAGACACTTATGTAAACTAGTGTTTTTTTTAGGTAAGGTCAGGAACACTCGTATGAGATTATATGACTATAAGAGTAAATTTTCTTATTCTGTTGACATTTTTGTTCTTACTCTTAGTTTTTATTTATATATATATGCAAGTGAGAAAGGACTTGGATGGTCCTAATTTAATTATATTTGATGGAAACTTCATGTAGGTTGGTATTACCTAGTCTTCCTCTACTCTTCTTTGGTTCCCAAGCTAGAGTGGCTATTAGGGTCTCGTTTACTCCCCTATCCCAGATCATGATATCTTAGCTTTAGAAAGTTTTTTTTATATTATAATAAACAGGACTAGAATGGGGTAAAATGGTGAATGCATATGTATCTAATGCTAGCTAAGACCTGAATGCAAGTACCTATTTTTTTTTACATGCTCAGTGTTATTGTTGTACTTTTACTTGCTGTACTTTTACTTTTGCTATACTGGACCTATTATATGCAAATCTTTGAATCTTTGGATGCGTGTCCACCGGCCTAGATATGAGACATAAGGTGATGCATGCTCTACATGAGACCTCGCCTAAGAAAGTAAATTACTATGTTGAATGCATATCTTTGAACTGTCTAGGATCTTGAATCCGCACCCTTGATTCAATGTAGGTCTTGATATATACTTTGTTTTTGACATGTCAAATGAGCGGGGACGGGGACGGGCGTCAGTGCGCTGACGGACCGATCTGTTGGACTACGGGTTTTTTTTTTAGTGTGTGGGACCGATGGACAGAATGACGAACTACGAACTGAGAAACTGACGGACTGACATGTGAACTAGCTAAATGCAAAACCTAGTAAGTCGATGAACTAGCTAAATTCAATACTTATGTCCTACGATGCCTCCCTAAGTGTAATGGTTCATGATGATACGAGATCTTATGGAAACAGACACACACAAATGTGGTGATCGTGCTAGACGCTACCATTATGAGGACGTAACTGCAAATGCATGCTTAGGCTAATTTATGGATTATGTACATGAGTAGACAGACAATGCATACTAGCTATCCCTGTTATCCCACGTCTAGAACAAATTCTATTTATCATAATAATTTTTTTTTTAATTTATTACGAGTAAGATTATGTCAAAAATTAACAAACATGACACATAATATAGCCTAACAAAGGTTCTACGGGATCTATGGTTAGGTTTGTGGTTGATAATTGGGTACTCACAACATTAAAATACCCGAAGGTATCTCTCGCTTTTGTGCTCCCCCAGTCATATGGACCAGACGAGTTGCCAAAACGCGACGTCATGAGGTGGAAAATATGTGTAAGGCCTAGTCGGTCGAGTGGACCTTCTAAGTATACAACATACTTTGCCGAGGGTGAATAGGGTAGCTTAAATGGCGTAATATTGGCTAACGGGGAGCCTACACCTTTTTTGTCTGAAATAATTATATATATATAAAATATAAAGTACAATAAAACAAAACTATTTTAATATACATAGCAGAGAAAATAATATGGAAAGTAAATACTCATATCAAAAGTGTCGTAGATTAGCATTGCATGTGACGGTAAGGACAGGTATAGACGATTCATCAAATTCTTTGTTACTTGTTAGCCACGTTAAAACATGCAATCAACAACACTTGCTACTTTTATTTTTTCTTGATTATTTCCCTCTAATCACAACACTTCCAAACAGTGCTCCAAAGACGAAAACAATAAACGTCAAATATATATTATTACCATTAAATTTCAAGTCTTACCCTCTTATTAAGTCCCCAGCGTTGTCGCCACTGTGAGATCCCTGAAAAAATCTACTTTTTTTGAAAAAAGTAGTAAATAGGTGGAGTCGCCAGTAGGTTTTATAAAAAACATACAAAAATAAAGTTAACGGAAAAGGTCCCTTTTGATCCCTGGTATGGGGACTGATCCGTCACTCCGGTCTGAACCAAAGATTGCGGATTCAGGGGTAAAGGTACGATCAGGGAAGGTGTTAGGCACCCGGATCGCCCATCAAACTGACGGCCTCTACTATTTATTTGTAATATTATATATTTGACGAAACTAACAATAAAAAAGGTTAATTATACAATTTTATACATAAGACGATATAAATCTGAGACAAGGACAAATTAACTTGGTTAGTAAATACAATAGAATAGACAAAATAAATAAAAGACAAAATAAAAGAATTAAGAAAAAGAAAGAGTAAAGAAAATCTTATTTGATGTCGGTACCCTCAGGCCTATCTGTATGCTCATGGGCACTATTGTATGCGGTGGCATAGCCACCTTTCTTGCCCGTTCTCTTCTCACCGTCTTGCCTCGTGACGTACCTTACATAGACGGTGATAGGTATCTGAGCCTAGCTGCCATGCACTCTCAAACTTGGCTGACCACAGACTACAGGACATGGAAGATAGATGGTTCCTTATCCGTCGACCTTCCTTGTGACACCTTGCCTCGTCTAGCCCCTTTGCCCACTGTTGCACAGGGTGCCTGACCACCACCTCTACCTCAGTACCACCTCCAGGTCCGCCCACCTACTACTTTACCCGTCGCTAGGAAGCGGCGTAGACTTGAAACCATAGAGGGATCCGCACCTTCCATGGGTGGCCAGACTTCCACGGCCACACCTACCCCGATCCCTACTCCTACTCCTACTCCCGCGCCTGCTGACCAGACATAGACACAGCCGGTCCTGCCGGCTAATTTTGTACCTCCACCACCCTTTTAGGCGTCCTCGGTCATGGACCAAGGGCTCCGTGATGGTTTGTTAGTTGAGATTGCAGAGAGATAGGCTCGTATGGAGCGGGACATAGCTTTGACTTTGTTCCCTCTATACGAGTATCACATGAGGCGACACCGTCCGATCCCAGAGGGTTGGCCACACCCTTCCTTTTACCGGTACCCAGCTGAGGGGTACCCGGAGTCTTCTAGTGAGGAGGAGGAGAACGAGGACCCGGCGGCGGCGGCGGAGAGAGCTGGAGCTGAGCAGAGGAGGAGGAGAGAGCAGGAGGTAGATCCGAACTTCACGGCGATGGTGGAGGACGTGCGTAAGAGTGACGAGGAGACTGACGAGTAGCTGCTGGTCAACTCACTTCCCCAGTAATCTGGCTGGTTTGGGGAAGTTCGTGTTTTGTATGTTTATTCTCGCTCTTTTATTTATTTTGTCTCCTTTTTATTTTATTATTTTTCATTCTTTATTGGTTGTATATTCCCGTTCCCCTGTATATATCTGTTGGTTTATGCTGGAGGACAACGAGGGCGTTGTCCGTTTTGGTTTGGGGAGGGTATTGCATCCTTTTGAGTCTGCATTTGCATTTGTTTTGCATTCACGTTTATATTTTCAGCTTGCATTGTTTGTTTATTTCTTTAAAAATAAAAAAAAAACACCAAAAAAAAAAATTAGAAAATTTCAAAAATATTCACGTTTATTTTTGCATATAGGTTGAGTCGGAACGGTTGATTTCCGTGATGATATTGCATCTTAACTTGTCATTTTACTTGAGCATTGCACTTCTGTTGATGGTTATTAGCTTTGTCATACGCATAATCTACGATTTTTTGTTCAAATTTAGCTGACTGTTTAGACTTGACCTAATAAATTGGCAATCTACTTTACAATTTCTGAGGTTTAGAGCCCATAACTGGTGACATTCATGACCAGTTCATTAGGAAATGAGAGTAGTACTCCTTGCATAGCATGTTCATCATTTTTGCACTTTTATGACATTCGATTTCTTGTCAAATGCACACATTCGGGTTTGTGGTCGGTGTCACATGCAGGGGGGTGCTTGCAAATTTCCCCTTTTCTTATATATTTTCACCCATTTAGCTCCACTTAAGCCAAAACTTGTCTTTTTGACCCACTAGCTACATCCCAAACTGAGCCTGCCTAGTCAAGCTAGTTTAGTTTGCCTTTTGTGGTATATTTTTTCCGTCTGCAGTTTGGCCCGTGTGTATATGATTGGAGTTGGTGAAAATAGAGGAAGGAGAAAAAAAAAGGAAAAAAAAAGAGAAAAACGTGAAAAGAAGAAAAAATAAAGAAAAAGAAAAAAAATGAAAAAAAGTGTGTCATTCACGTGAAAGAAAGAAAAGAAAGAAAAAAAAATGAAAAAAAAGAATCACGTTGAAAACCAGAGAATGAAAAGTTGAAAAAAAATATTTGAGCTGGTTATCCATTTGAGTCGTCTGTGTTCACTTTCTATCTTTTGACGGTCTCACTCCTCCGTTTTATTCCACATTTTTGAGGAGATAGTGTATATGATTAGTGAGTTGTGTGCCAAATGAAGGGCACTTGTACTTTATTTTTCAGTCAGCTGAGAATTGAATTGTCTTATATGGTCCTATTTAGGAACTAGCTTGACGCTTTTACCTCCGCATTACCATAACTTGTTTTGCCTTTTCTCACCTGACCCTCACTATTCCCATATTATTTGTAACCCTCGGCTGTGATGGACATTATTGGTTGGAGTGTGTGCATTAGTACTTGAATCGTCTTTCATTTTTGTTGCATGCATGCTATGTAGGTCGCAGTTAGGTGAGTGACTGTTCCTCTTTCTCTCTTTTACACATATTATTCACCCTTTGCTTCATGAGAGAAGAGTGACCACGTGAGAGTCCGATTTTATTGGTCTTGCAAGGTCGATAGGTCGGCTATATGTCTGAACAGCTTATAGCTCGTTTGCGTATTGACTGCATAACTATAACTGTTAATTTTTGTTGCATTAAATTGGTTCAAGTAGACAAGTTAAGCTAGCTCTGAGTCTTTATTTCCGTTCCATTAGTTGCATTTTAGTTTACTTGGGGACGAGTAAAGGTTCGGTTTGGGGAGATTTGATACGTTCATTTTGTACAGTCTTTTTAGCCTATCTTAGCATGTATTTCTATGTACTTTCGTACTGTTTATATTGCATTTTGCCCCCGAATTGGCTACTTTGGTTCGTCTTGACTATTTTGCAGGAATGAACGTAAAAGTAGTAGAATCGTACCATTTTCGTCCATTTTGCATGCATTTTTGAGGAGACGGGATTTTTCAGAGTGAGATCTTACATTGGGATGCGTGAAGGAACGGTCTACGAGGCAGTCAGTCACGAGTTTGAGCCGATTTGAAGGAAGAATACTCGATCGAGCTGTTTTATCACTCGATCGAGTAGTTTTTAGGGCATTGGTTGGTCGATCGAGTAATATCTTACTCGATCCAATAGTGCTAGAAATTGAGGTTACTAGATCGAGTAACAATTCTACTCAATCGAGTAGATTATCTTGAGAAATGCTCGATCGAGTGGTTTCAGACTACTCGATCGAGTGGTTTTCGCTGTCATGGGCATTAATTAGCCCGTGAGCTTGTTTTAGTTATTGGACTTAGTAGTTTTTCTATTTAAACGCACGTTAACTAGGTCATTGGGATCATTTTTCTATTCATTATCTAAGTTTTATCTGATTATTCATCTTTCACAATAAAGATTGCGCTTCTCTTTTCCCTTCATTGTAACTTGTTTTCGGGGTTATTTAGCTCGGATTTGTTTGTTCTTTACGCCGGATTCTTGCGATTGTAATCTCTTTCTCCCTTTTAATATTTATCTTTCTTTTATTCATCTTAATTGCTTGTTTTGCTTCCTTTTAATTTCTGCCCTAATTACTTTTTATGCAATTTAATTATTGTTTTATCATGTTGAATGTTGGTTTATTCTTTGTTATTAGTATCGACATTATTAATAGCATGAGTAGTTAATCTGTTTCATGTTAGGATTAGGGGATCTACGGTACAAATGTGACGATGTAGTAAATAGGTTAGGTGAATTATTTAGGAGACTCTGTCACCATAGCAGTATAACTGTATTTACCGACTTAGTTGAGTGCATGCTTCCGAGTCACCTTTTTAATCTGGTTAAATTTTATCCTGGATCGGAAGATTGGACTAAATAGACCTGCTATGACTAGTAGACTACCCTGACGAGGACGAAAGTTAAGTTAGTGGGAGTCTAGGGTAGAAAGTGGACCGGAAGGACCTTTCCATATCCGTCTCGCAGCAATTCATCTAAGTTGTTTACAGTTGAGTCACTGGACTACTGTAGTGAACCGAAATCCTGACATGTCCCCTCTCTATTGATAGTTTATTCCTATTTTCTGCCTTAATTGCTCTTTCCTTATTTCTCTTGCCTTGAAGCTTTTAGTTTAGGAAATCAAATTACAAACCCCCCATTTGTGACCAAATAGACATGTGAGACAATTAAATAATATGAAACACGAGAATACGGTAATCTACACCAAAGCACGCATTTAAATGAAATACAACATAGACGTGAGATTGGAATCCGAATCATGTGAAAAAGTCAAGTAGGGATCAACCAATACAAATTACAAAAATAGAAACTGTAGCCATTACTTGGAAAACCACTTAGCAAACATTGCACGGGACGTGGCTACTAATGTCAAATTTATACTTATGGCTTGCGTCTCACCATAAGAACAGATGGGAACATCAATCCCGACGATCATATCGCAACTAGAGGGCTTATAGCTCACCCCTAGTATCCGATAGGACCAAGTCAACCAACACATAAAAGACAAATACCAATATCTATAACCAAGCAAGACCTTTACTAGTCATATATAAATGTATAATTCCCTTGATAGGACGACAATGGTACTCCTAAGACCCAGTCCTAGTCTAAATCTGGTCCGACTCTCGGGACAGCACAGTTCCCGATTCGACATGCAGCAGGACAGTCCGCATCCTAGACCCGAACCCTAAATAGGAAATCAAGAACCCACAATCGGCAGGACAGTCCGAAAGAGGCGGAAGATATAAGCTAAACCCACAATCGGCAGGACAGTCTGAAAGAGGCGTAAAGATAAGTCAAGCAATACGGTATAGCGTAAAGGCATTATCAAACGAATACGACTCAACCAAGCGATACGAATCAACTTGGAAATAGACTACTATATGTAATGAACCAATGATAAACCAAGTGAGACATTTCATGCCAAATCATAATCACGAATATGAATAAGTAACCCATTTCTTCAATATTTGTCACTTGAATAAAAATGCAAGCAAACGGAAAGGAACCATTTATAATAAGCAAAACAAGCATTCAATTATAAATGACTCAATTGTAAGATAAACCTTTTACTACTCACAGGGCATGAATAATTACATTGGACTCATATTAACATGGAAACATGTCATTTCATAGACAAATGAGATCATTAACAAATGTATTTCATAAATTATGAGTCATGTGAGAAGAATATAAAAATGAACGATATTTAACGAAATACGTTATATAAAACACGAGACGGTTATTTAATCATATTTTAAATAAACCAAACAATTTATAAACATGACTAGCCCAAATTACCAAATATAGCTAGCCCATTTACTAAAATCATATGAGCCCAACAAACTAAATCGAATGAGTCCAACAAAATAATTATGTGAAAGAACGATATTAACGAATTACGTTTTATAAAAACACGAGAAGGAAATTTAATTATTTCGAACCAACTAAACTAGCGCCAAATATACGCTCGTTTCCCATACACACTAACCATCCTTTACTACTCTATCTCCCGTCCCCAAAACAGGGCCAAAAGGCTACCTAAGACCGTACTATTGGGGCACCAAAACAGTCCTCAATGAACCTGCAAAACTATCCCAAATACATGGTCAAGCCGTGGCCAAGCCACCAATCCACAGCCAGCCATCTGCCCCTTCCCAGCCTTGTCCACCACCCAAATCAGCCGCCAAAATCGTACTTGACTGTACCCAAAACAGAGGACAAGGCAGAGCTTACCAAGGTGCAAACCAAAATCCCAGCCACCATATTTGTCTCGACTCAAGACGGAAATAAACGCACATAGGGCACAAATAATCAACACATAGTGCTACCTGAGGAAATTCAGAGGAGGGCGAGGAACAGAAATCATAGCAGCATAAGGTTATAACACACGCCGTAACCCGATACCTCACCCCAAACAAGAATCCAGTTTGAAACGGTCCATGGCAGCTAAAACAGTCGTGTAAAAATGACTATTATCAACACAAAATCAACCCCCATTCATGGAAAATACAAAGACCCGAGCTTTACCATAAATAAAGATAAAACCATTAAGGAAGGGCGAAAATATCGACTCATTGTCGAGTAACCTATCACCGTTACCTTTAACTCTCGAATTCCCGAGTAAAAACGTCCAAAACACGAGCCAATCTTCAGTCTTCAACTTCAAAGAGGAAAAACGAGTTATATGAGTCACCAAAACCGAGTTTGTCATAAGATGCCCTTTTCGAAAATTCAACAAAATCAAAGCTTTCTTACTTTAAAAGAATGAGGAAGGAGAGAGGAAGCTAATGGTATAAAAATAATGGAATTTGGTTGAGAAACGGAGATGAAATCTGGGTTTGAAAGTTGAATAAAAATGGGTATGGAGGGTTGTTGTCGCTGCTGTTGTTTGCTTGTGTTTTTCGCAGGAAAAGGAAGAAGAAAGAAATAAGGGTGTGGGGATGCAAGGGGAGTGGGACACGGTAGAGTAGATAGTAGTAGTAGTAATAATAATAATAATAATAATAATAATAATAATAATAATAATAATAATAATAATAATAATAATAATAATAATAATAATAATAATAATAATAATAATAATAATAATAATAATAATAATAATAATAATAATAATAATAATAATAATAATAATAATAATAAATTCTCGGTATCTCAGGATGCTGGGGCTCGGGTAGCCGCTTACATTTTTACTCGTATTAGCTTTACTATTGCTAAGGGTGTGGGAGCCCAGATTGTCTCTCGGCTCCCCACCAATTTCATGTAAACATTTTATTTTTATTATAATGAAAGCTGCGCGCATAATAATAATAAAATAATAATAATAATAATAATAATAATAATAATATGTATAAATATATATATTAATAATAATAATAATAATAAATGAATTATAATAGTATATATAAAGGAGATATTTAGAGGTAGGGTGTAAGAGGGTAGGTGAGCGTGTTGTCGATATAGGATAGGTCGAGAAAATATTAGTCTCACAAGTGGAAATGTGACGGTCTATAGCTAGACTGGAACTATTATTATTAGTGTCACTATTACTGTCCGACCAAAAATATGTATACATCTATTCTTATATAAGTTATGCCTCAAAAATATAATTTAATAATACGTATTTTTATAAAAATGAGCTTTTATATAATACGTTTATAAAAATCGTGTTTGACATAAAATGAATTAAATTGAGTAATTCAAAATATATAATAAAGTGATTAAACGGTCTAATAAATTTTAAACGTCAAAATGGGAAATTCGTGGGTGTTACAGATCTATTCGGGGGTGGTGAGCAGTTATTGAACAGGTATGAGAGATGCGCATGGGATAGCTGGGATGAGTCATCATGTAGCAGTTTTAGAAGTCTTCCATTGTGTCGAACATTTTGTAGTTGTTTAGTAGTTGACAGTTTTGAGATCCTTGTATTTCCTTTTAACAGTTGTTGGAGTTTGGCTTGTATCACTTAAACTTTATTATCATTTAAATACGTTTCGTTATTGTCTATTTGAGTATCATTGCCTCGGGTAACCGAGATGGTGACGTTCTCATACCTTAAGTGGTCCTGGTAAGGCACTTGGAGTATGGGGGTGTCACACTTACTTGACCGATGCCCCTCCCATCGAGCCCGGTTCAAGGGCTTCATCGGCGGTGCAGACCGCCTATGATGACCATGTGAGGATGTCGAATGATATCAAAAATGTGTTGATATGGTCGATGTCCCCAAATCTCAAGCTTTCATGCATTTCGTTGAATGCGTACGAGATATTCACTCGTATGAATACTATGTTTTCACAAACACCTAAAGTCCGCCAATACGATACGGCGGCACGCTTCTTTGAAGCAAAGCATGAGAGGGGCCAAAAGGTTGGTCCCCATGTGCTAAAAATGGTCGAATATGTCGACATCCTAGAGCGTCTAGGGTGTAAGATTCCTAAGACTCTTGTGGTGGATCGAATACTCCACTCACTACCTTCCAAGTTTGCCCATTTTAGGGTGAACTATAACATGAATGGGCATGGATAAGAGTTATCATGAAATTCATGCGCTCCTCACTCAAGCGGAGAGGGATATGGAAGTTAGTGGGAGTGAAAAAGGGGATGTTCTAACCATGAAGTTAAAGAACATGTCCCTTGGAGTTAAGAAGGGAAAGGGGAAGGAAAAGTCCCAATTCAAGAAATCGTTAAAGAAACAAGACAAGGGAAAAGGGAAAGCCGTTGAGAATGGCAAACCCAAGGCAAAAAGTGTCAAACTCTCCGATGCCGAATGTTTCCATTGTAATGGGATGGGGCATTGTAGGAGGAGTTGTCCCAAATACTTGGAGGACCTCAAGGAAGGGCGTGTGACGCTTATTGGTATGATTTCCTCTCTATGTGATAGTCGTTAATTATGCTTGCACTTCCACTTGGGTACTTGATACCGGATATGGCTCTCACCTTTGTAATCATTTGCAGGGTTTAAGGGACGTGCAAGCATTAGAAAAAGGTGATGTGGATCTCCGCATGGGCAATGGAGTTAGAGTAGCGGCCGTTTCCGTGGGGACCTATGTGCTCACGTTAGCTAGTGGTCTAGAGTTTTATTTAAATAAGTGTTATTTTGTACCAACTTTAACCAAGAACATCATCTCTATTTCCGCGTTAGACGCGGAAGGCTTTTGTTTTATGATTAAGGACAATAGTTGTTATTATGCTAAGGTTGATCTATCTTGTTCCATCTCATTCAATTGTCGTGTTTAAATATAAACTTGATATTCTTATCTTTTGTAAGTATCCTATATGAATTACCTGTTTTAGTTCTTTGTTATGTTCGTTTCGACATTTTGTGGTTGGGAGAACCTTGAGTTACTCCCCACTGACTGTGGCGTTCATGTTTACATGAATGACAGGTGGTGAAGATGCTTACGTGGGGAAGACATGTGGGCTAGCGAGAACTAAACCCTTGGACCTTAGTTGCTAGTTTAGAAACCCCTTATATGTTTATTCGTGGGATATCATTTCCCCGTTTTCTAGAATTGGGTTGTAATAACCTAAATTTGTCTATTGTTGTATTTGTTTCCTTTATTTAGTGGAACTCGCGTGCTATTCTTTAACTAGTAATTTTTAAAATTTTCAAAAATATCACAAATTTCCGCTTTAATTTAGTAGTTATATTTTCCGCTTTATCGCGGGGTGTCACAGGATCACCACAGTTTTTAAAATATTTAAACGTGGTCAGTACTGATTACACAAAACAAAAACCATAAAGGAACAATAACACAAACAACTCAAACAACTCAAACAAATCTCAAGTCTCCATCTCCAAACTCCACACAACTGACTACACAGTAAAATATGTAGCCCTGCCAGAGTACCCATCGCAACAAGTACTCCACACTGCCAGTGGGGGACTGCAGCCGTACCCACCAAATCCGCGCTCATCACCACTGAGCGAATAACCCAAGTTTCCTTAATGTGCACATCCCTCCGGTGGCGGGTTCCACAGGAGGCAAACCAAGGGCGTGAAGCCACTCCCGCAAGTGACTCCACTCAGCCACGGACGCGTCGCGAATATCAGAGACAGTTATACAACAACAAGAATCAACGATATAAACCAACAACTATCACAATCACCAACAATATAATTAATCAATAATCACAATACAACCACCACACACATCATGTAATTAATACCGAGTAGAGAAACCCTACTTGGAAAGCAATCACCAAGATCGTCACAATCAGCTAATCACAATCGTTCTTCAATGAAATCATCTCCTATAAATACACTATCATACAATCACAATCTAACATCAACCATACTCCCCAAAACCCCCAAATTACCCAATTAGGGTTTCAACCAACTTTAACAAAACATTATAAAAACTATATAAAAAGTTTACACTCGACACAAGGATCATAACGGCGTAAAGAACAAGATGATCCGACACTCTTAGCCTTGGGGATTTGTTAACAATAAGAGGAACACACTTACGTAACTTCTTTTCTTCTCAAAAGGGGTTTTTAGAATGATAAAAGAGATTAAGAAAGATGACGGAGGCCTTATATACTAATCCCTCATTATTAACAAAACCCGTCAAAAACACCTGTAAAACACACTTACTCGATCGAGTAAATGACATACTCGATCGAGTGCCCCTTACTCAATCGAGTGCCACACGTACTCGATCGAGTACCCATCAGGTAGACTACTGTTTTGCGTAAAAACATATTTACTCGACAGAGTAAGCCCCACTCGATAGAGTACCCATAGACATATAAAACCGTAGTATTATAGTCTTCCCTCCTTAAAAGGAACTTCGTCCCCGAAGTTCAACCCATACATAAAAACAAACATACTAACTCGATTAAGACACAACAACGCAACTACGAACTCAAAACAAAACCCCAACCTACAAAATATGAACTCTTAACACCAACTCCACCAACTATGCCTACCTCCACAACACGGCTCACGATATTGTATCAACTACATCATAGTCTCTCTCGACACTAACTTCAAACACTACCAACTACTATCCACAAACGCTGCTAGCTCTGTAACATATTATCCACTAGAAAAAGCGATGCCAAGACACTCATAACATCAAACGGAATGTTACATTCTACCACCCTTAAAAGGAACTTCGTCCTCAAAGTTTACTCATGCTCATAACATCACCATCCAACTGTCAACTCCATCGAACTCATAAACATCATCATCCAACTGTCAACACTATCGAAATATTCTCCCATTCCTAAGCATTGAACTACTACTAGCACGGCCATGACCTTTTAACAATATCAACCACAACAAAGATCCATCCTTTATGCTACACCAACACTCTACTTCCAATTATACTACAACATGCACAACCATGAAACTCTCTTTTATCGCATCCTACTCCTCTTAAGACAAATGTTACGTCCTCGTAACTCACTAATACTAAATCCTTAGCTATATCTATTCATTATCCTCATCACCACCGCATGTCAAAGATAGCTGCCTATAATTTGAACACTCACCATTCCTATATCTAAGGCTCTCTTACTTAACAGTTCTCATACCTCAATTCACTCGGCACACCTCTAACCTATACCACAAAATCTTTAGCATAACCAAAACTTCAACTGTTCCCTATTACCGACAAAACGACATAGTCCTCTATACATGCACCTATCTCTATACGCAAAACTCACGATCCAAAATTATTACACACACTCACACTAGATTCTCAAGTTCTCCCTTTTTTTTTACCATAAATTCATCCACAACTTACCATGATACTAATGTCCAACACCCTATACTCATTGTCTCAACAAAAGATTATGGACCACCTTCAGCTTTCAGATCTATACAACACATGTTCCACGAATCACTCGCCATTACTAAGTCAACTAATGCCTCCTCTAAAAGAATAACACAAGTACTCCAACAACCTCTCGCGACTGTATCCTATCAACAGGGTATCACTATACCATGACAACAACGAAAACATACACAACTCTCTTCCATATCATACTCTACCCTCAAGCCCAAGCTGAAACTGGTAAAAAACATCAATAAACAAAACAACCGTCTATCTGTACAACCCGAAACTCACATGAAGCAACATCAAACAAAACAACAATCTATGTATAACTGGTATGTACTTTCTAAACTCGAATCGTATTCATCCCGCCTACTCCACCACAACCGGTGATGGCATCGCAACACCGCCACCAACAGCCGTACCGCAGCGCGAAAATACCCGCATCACAACACGAAGTACCGTGCCCGGATCACCACCTGAGGCACAACAACCACATCGATAGACATCACAACCACATACAATTCCCATAAACACTGACTCAGCATAACTTTCCGGACAAGAAAACTTACTCAAAACTACTTTACTAGATCATAACACAACATATTATATGGAATAAACAGACAAGAATCTCATGAATATCATCCATACCTTTTTACGGAATAAACATATATCAGGAATACACATACAAGTATAACTAGCCATGCCAGATTACCCAAACTATGACTTTTGAACATCATTCCATTAGGTTACCGTATCCAACATATATTACAGAACATTAAGATAATAACTTTATAACTATCACACCATACCACTTATCGTGAGGTCAGAACCTCACACAAACGTTTATACACATCATAGACCCATAATCATACCCAATTAGTTAATCCTAATCACGTAATTTACCACTTGATAAAGGTTACCTCTCGCTCGAGCTTAACTCGTATGCCCCTCATAACTCATTTTCCCATTCGCTTAACCATCACCCCCTGCCAAATATAATCATACAACTAATACTCAACTACTAGGAACCGCCTCATAAGACCACATCTTATACTTCCTCACAAACGTACATATCAATCCGGCCTCTACAAAATCAACCTCTTTAGAATTGTCATCTTGCTATCTATCATCACCCTTAACCACTAGTGACATCGCCACAATACGACCACTGCTCGTACAACAAACCTCTTACACTCATCCCTAAACATCACGGTTTCTTTCCTATCTTTGGTTAACATCCCAAATCACGACATCAAATCCACCAACAAAATTTACCTCAACCTTATTCCCAATACTATCCTTAATTGTATCGTCACCCAACTCACCACCAAGATATTCTATCGTGCAAATTCGTCACCAAGCTTTTTACTTTCCTTAATTCCTCGAAACTCATGATTAACATGTCGTCTTGAAACCCCTACATAACCGTTAACTCAAATCCTTGATACCGTCGTAGAGTATCAAAAATAAAATTTATAATCCAAACTCAAATCACGTAAGACGGGAAAATAAGAAGTCCTCTCGGTCCATTCTTAACAGGTAGCATCTTTCGATCTAGCTACGGGTCCCTAAGTATCACTAGTTGAAAAGTGATTCTTAAAAGCCTAAATTTTACCTATCTTTCAATCTCAGTATAATTTAGTCGTTTCAATTGGTAGTCTAATTCCTTCCTCTATCTTTCGATCTAATGGGTCGGTCAATTACTAAGTACTCAACTAGTCGCGTGCACTCGATTTGTCAAATTAAGCAAATTAATCAACTAAAATGGAGCTGATCTTACGTGAAGTGGTCGATCGACCAACGGGCTCAGTCGATCGACCAAGACTCGAATCAGGTTTACGAATTCTACGCCGCCTACACTACTGGTCCCCTACATCTTAGCACGAAGGGTTTAGCTACTCATGATAGAATTTATAACAACAACGAAATTAACAATTAATGAAATTTGATGCATGATTAAATAAACTAAGCAAATAAGTTTCATAAACGAAATAAGGCTTTGGGAAACTACTCTATGCAATCCTAATCTATGAATGAATAAAAGAAAACTGAAATCAAGGAATCAAAATTACCGAATGAAAGCAGGAAGAAGAATCCGAAAGCACGAACTTTATTAACGAAAATAAAGCTAATTGTATTGAATTTTTATTAACTAAATTCTAATCTATGAAATCTGATGCTAAAAACTTGATATTGAAGCCTAAAAATTCGATGCTCATTCTAAAACATAGGTTCACGTTATATAGGAGTATAGCGTGACTCTTATTCCTAAAAACCTAATTACAATTGGACTTCTAACTCTCGTCTTTAATTTGCGTCAGAGTCGCTATGTGGTCGATCGACCACTAGGACCAGTCGATCGACCAAGATTCGCTGAACAGTAGCTTCTGATTTGATTTAGGAATCATGTTCTGGTCGATCGACTAAGGGCATCAGTCGATCGACTGCTTCAACAGGTACTTTGCTCAAAAAGCCTCGTAAATTTGTCTTTCAGGCCTCGATACGCGCACCAAGTTCGCTTCCCGAGTCTTTACTTCACGCCAGGTCCTATGCCTAGTACTCGGGGACGGATTCAGCTCATTTTCCGCTGCATTCTTCCTATTTCTGCAATATTACACAAAAAACACGAAAGTAGACGGAAATAGGGAAAATAGTAGCATAAACTACATAATTGAGCTCTGAAATGCGTGTAAAATAGGGTGTAAAACATCATATTTAGGACACGCATCAAACTTTCCCAAACCAAACCCTTGCTTGTCCCTAAGCAAGAACTAGACTCGATCTTAAAGCCTAGTGGAACGCGTTCATTCTCAGAGCTAAATGCAAACTGCAAAGCCTAAACCAGTTTAATGCTAAAAATCAATAATCAATTAGTAATATGAATCATGAAAACGAGTTATGTAGTCGTTAAAAATTGCTGAACTGTTGACCGTAGAGACTTATCAAATTGGACTCTCACGGGTCGCTCAAATCACACAAATAAGCATAGGTGAATATATGTAAAAGATAGAAAGAAGTAGTTTTGTAATGACTCTCACCTAACTACGACCTATAAAAACATGCCTGCAGTCTAATATGAAAATAATCTCTACAACCGTACATATGCATTCCAACCATTAAAGACCATTGACACATGCCGAGGATACAATTTGGATATGTGACGCTATGGGTAAGAAGGGGCTAAGACGAATTTGGTAAAAACAAAGTTATAAGCCAAGCTAGTAACTAAGGGAACCAAATTAATAAATCATTCCAACTTCTTGCTCAAGAATAAACGATAAAGCGGTGCTAATAGTAAGCACAAATCTCACATTCTCCATACAAACTTAATTCCCCAAATGATATTAATCGCAACAAGGGAATATAAAATCACCAACTAATGAAAATTCAATCATGTGATTTTTTCTTATTTTTTTCTCTCTTTCTCTTTTCTTTTTGTTTTCTTTTTTTCCTTTCTCTTCAACTTTTCCCTTCTCATCTTTCCAATATCATCTCAATAAGAGCATATGCAACTAAAAATGAAGCAACAATCCCAAAAACTAAAACTACTAGCTTCAAGGGCAGGCTAAATATAGGATGTAGTTAATAGGACAAAAAGGGTATTTTTGGCAGTGTGAGTCATTTGGGAAAAATGAATAAAGGGGTGGCCTCTTCCACAAGTGTCAACATACCACAAACCGAATGCATACATGTATTAAGCAGATTAAGTTCATATTTATGCATATTGATATAACATGTCTCATAAGGAGTACTACTCACATTCTCCGGTCATGAATGTCACCAGTTATAAGGCTCTAAAACTCAGAATATAATGTAGTTTGCCAAAAATCTAAGTCAAGTCTCAAGATTCAGCGAATAAATTAACGAAAACTCGTAGATATGCAATAAGACTCTACTAATAACATGTCAATGAGCACTGCTTAGGCGTAAACAGATGAAAATGCAATGTCATCATTGAACTACTACCGTTCCGACTCGACCTACATGCTAAAATAAACGTGCAAATTTTTTGAATTTTTGAAAATTTTCAATTTTTTGGGTTTTCTGTATATAAGAGGAAAATAAACAACAATGCAAGACAAAAATGTAAACGTGAATGCAAAGCAGAATGAATGCAACGCAAAACCCTTACCCAAACCAAATCACACAATGCCCTCATTGTGCAAAATCATATGAGAAAATAATCAAGGAAAATGGGAATTTGCGATAATATTAACTAAAAAGACATGAAGGAGACATGGGGAACTCACAAGACTTTAAGCGCAGCAAAAGGAAACCTCCCCAAACCAGCGTGAGCTAGGAGGTTTGAGAGCAATGAGATGCTACCATAAGGTACCTGAAAACACAAAAGTACCGCGCATAATTCCGAGAAAACAACTAAGGAACGAGAAATATGTGCAAAAGAATAAGAATAGAAGAAAAGGGAATCAGCACGGGAGGTGGTCGATCGACCAAAGGTATTAGTCGATCGACCAGAGCACCTGGGAACAGTGCCTCTGGAATCCTCCGCATCAGTCGATCGACCAGGGGGTCCAGTCGATCGACTAGCATACCTGACAATTCTGCCTCTTTTCTTCGAATTAACTCAATGAATTGAGTTAAGTTGGTCTAATAACCTGCAATTGCACATAAATACAGCGCCCAAAATTGCGCTACCCAAATGAAAAGTCTATAGTCTAAAAAAATCCTAAGCAAACCAATTAAAGCGAAGTCTCGCGCAAACCAAAACAATAAATAGTCTAACAAAAAAAAATAGTAAATAAATTATTTTAAAAGGATTTGATCAACTAATAGTTGATCAACAATGGCCATGGAATGGCCCACTTGCTCGGCTTCTGGCTACAAGAAGTAGCCTCTACAGTGCTCATCCTCTCAGCTGCACTCCTAACAACTCCAATATCCACAGAACTCAACGGATCAACATCTCTAACATCTTCCTAATCACTGACCTCGTCTGGCTCTTCAAAATCCAAATCGGACTCTGTCACTTTGACTGGCTCATGATCAGTTGCATAGCTCAGACACCCTAGACCGCCTCTTTGCACAATGGGCTCTCTCACAACTGGAGCAACATGCGGCTCTAAATTCCCCAACCCAGCTCCTGCAACAGTCAAAACAGAAGGATCTTCCTCCAATTTGCTCCCAATCTGGGGCGGAGGTGTTATAGCAGAATTAGGCATAGGGGCAGGCATATCAGGCAACACAACATAAGATTTAACTACATTGCAAGTTACTGGGTACATAGCATCCTTCTTCTTATAGGTCTGGGCAAAAATAATCCACTATTTTCCTACCTTAAAAGTCAACGTCCCTGTGCCAACATCTATAATTGAACCAGCAGTGTGCAGAAATGGTCTACCCAAAATGATAGGAATGTGAGCATCCTTGGGTATATCTAGCACAATGAAGTCAAATGGGAAAAAAGAACTTTCCTATTTGCACAAGAATGTCCTGTAAGACTCCTATAGGCTGGACCGCAGAACGATCAGCCATCTGCACTGTCATGTTTGTAATTGCAAACCTAGTCAATCTCAATTTCTTAGCAAGACTCAAAGGTATAACACTATTACTCGCCCCTAGGTCACACAATGCCTTCTCAATAGAAAAGGTGCCAATATTACATGGGACTGAAAAACTACTGGGTTTTTTAGCTTATGAGGTGCAGTATGAGTCAAATAGGAAGATGACCCTCAGTTAGTGCGACAGATTGCACAGTATCAAGTGACTTCTTTTTAGACAACAGCTGCTTCATAAATTTCATTTAAGCAGGCACTTGATTAACTAATTCTAGGAAAGGAACTTGCACATTTAAACTACGAATAACATCTTTAAACTTGTTAAACGATACCCGTTCCTTTGTCGGCACCAATCTCTCTGGAAAAGGGGCTGTAAGAAGCAACTTAGCCCTCTCCTCTAGGTCTCTCATACCGGCATTAGTGGACTTCGGCTGAAAATCCACTACTTTGTCCTTGTTGTAGCTCGAACCTTCTTCAGACCGTCTCAGGAACGAACCATTAACCGTCGTAGGGTCATACTTTGGAACCGGAACTGACCCATCAGCATTTGGATCTTGCCTCAATAATTTCAGAGTCGTCGTACCCCGAAATAAGTAGTTCCTCAAGTTATTTGGCATTGGCAGACGAAAAGGTTCACAATGAGATGTATCTTCAGTCGATCGACTGGCTTCCTCAGGATCAGAAACTTTACTATTACCCGAGTTGGTCGATCGACCATAGTGATCAGTCGATCGACCAACTACACTTATTCATAAAGTTTGTTTTGTTCTGAGCTATCACTTTATTCACGGATGCGGTCGATCGACCAGGTGTGTTAGTCGATCGACTGATGCACCTGCTGATCGTCTTTTTCTTGCTACTGTTCATTCCAGCCTTTTTCTTACTCGGTTCCGCCTCATCTTTTTCAGTAACATCTTCGACCATAGTGGGCCAATCAAGGGTAGACCCACTCCTCAAAGTCATCGCATTTAGAGTCTCTTTTTGATCCGGCTGCGACGGTAGTCGCCCCGGAGCTCTAGTTGCACTTTTGCTTGCCAATTGGGCAATTTGGCTCTCCAACATTTTTGTAGAAGTCTCTCTAGTTAGAGACTCCTTTTGCAGCAAAACCCAACAAATTCTGAACCATGTTTTTCAATTCGGAAATATCAGAACTTTGAAATTTCTGCTACTGAAGCACATAGGGAGGCTTTTGATACTGCTGCTGCTTATGAGGGGGCACATAGTTTTGCTGCTGCTGCTGCTGTGGTGGACCTGGATTAAGAACATTCTGGTTAGTCCACCTCAAATTGGGGTCGACACTAGAGGGATCGGGATAAGCACCAGTCTGCCTAAAATGTTGAAAGGCAGCACATGTTTCATTCGAACTAGTACAGAACTCCGAAACATGTCCCTCTCCTCTACATCTTTTGCATGTAAAGGGACCGTCTGAAACTGCATTAACTTTATATATCCCACCTTTTTGGGATCCCCCAAAATCTAACTTGTCGAATATCGTAGTAAGGGCCTCTATTGCAGCTGTAGTAGGAGATTCAGCTGCTCTTCTCTGATTCCCTCTAGAATTCCCATGCTCAGCTTTATGGGTGGCCATATCTTCAATAATCTTCCATCCCTTAGTCTCTCCACTATTCTCCTGGAATCTGCCATTAGCTGCAGCATCCAGGATAGCCCCCTGATCATCATAAAGCCCATTATAGAATTGATTACACAGGAACCATTGCTCGAACCCATGGTGCGGAATAGATCGCACCAGTCTCTTGAAATGGACCCATGCCTTAGGAAAATCCTCATCAGAACCATATCTAAAGCTTGTGATCTGAGCTCTAATCGCATTGGTCTTCGATGCAGAGAAATATTTTTTATAAAATGCTAGGGCCAACAAATTCCAATCAGTAATCCCATTAGCAGCTCGATCCAGATCTCGATACCACTCCCTAGCAGCATCACGCAGCGAGAATATGAACTTCGTCTCTTTTATCTGGTCCTAGGTCACACCCGCTGGTGGGGGGTATGGAACAACAGTAGTCAATGAATATCTCCATATGTTTAGCTGCATCTTTATTCGCAGCTCCCCCAAATTGGTTTCTCTCAACCAAGTTAATGTAGGACGGTTTCGCTTCGAATTTTCTATCCGTCCCAGCTGGCAAAGCGAATCCCTTATAGAGATTCTCAGCTTTTGGCTCGGAGTGACTGGCTATACTTGCTTCTTCAGCTATATCTGGAGATATAACGGTCTCCGCTGAAGAAGTAGAAATAGTAGATGAAGGTGGATCCTCCTCAAATAACTCGTTCTCATAATAACTGGACAGAGTACTCAGCTCTTCCTCTGTCGGCAATACTCTAAATGATTGTCTCAACTCACGCAAAGTCTTCTCGATCTCAGGATCTAACGGTAGTAATGTGACACCCCCGTACACCAGAATTCCTTACCAAGGACCATCCCAGTGTATGACGATGTCACCATCTCGGTTTCCCGAGGAGGTAGATCAAATTAGACAATAAAAGAACAGTTGTAAATATTATTATATCTCATAAAATACAACTCAATACAAACTCTCTTTACAACAAAGACACAACTACAACACTCATGACACTGCATCTCTAGACTGGTAGCGTGATGACTCGATCCCTCCAATCCTAGCAGCCACAATCAACAATACCTGCTAAGCCAACTGCTCACCATCCCCGAATGGATCACCGCAGATACCACAAAACAACATGGGGTCAGTACTGACTAATCAAATGTAAGACAGGTCAACAGTGTAAACAGCTGATCATCTTATATCCCAGTCTCTCGATCTCGCACAGTAACCGACTACACCCCGAAGGGTATAGCCCTGCCAGATTATTCATCGCAACAGGTAATCCTCGCCGCCAGTGGGTGACCGCAGCCCATCCCACCTAGTCCAGCTCATCAACGAGCGACAACCATCCCTGTCCCTTAATGTGCACATCCCTTCCCGTGACGGGTTCCACGGAGGGCGAACTAGGGTGTGAAGCCACTCCTGCAAGTGACTCCACCACACTCACACATACCACAGCATCACAGCTGTCACAACACAATATCCGTCACCACACGACCACATCACCACCGCCACTACAACCCCCATCCTTCGACGATCAGCAGATAACAACATTTATGAAACAAACACAATCTTAATCAATTAACAGTACTGAGTAGGAAAACCCTACCTCGTCGCAAAGCATGTAAGACCTCCATACACAACCACGCGCGACTACAATAAGCATCCTAACAATGATAACCATCTCCTATTACACAACTATACTCAAAGAATCACTCAAAAGAACACAAGGCAGAGACTTACCTGACATAGACGGCCACCACACACGTCATCCTTCCCCAGCGAATCCCGTCCTTCCCATGGTGGAGGTTTAGGCTAAATACATTAGAGTGTGAAGATATGGGGTGATAGGAGAGGGAGATAAGCTAGGGTTAGAGAAAGAGAAACTGTCGAGGAAATGAGAAAATGAAATGAATCTCGCGAACTTGCGTTTATATTAGCGTGTCGACAGCAGCCATACTCGGTCGAGTACGGGAGTACTCGGCCGAGTAGGCTCTACTCGGTCGAGTATAGGTGATACTCGGCCGAGTAGCCTCAGCTAGGTCGAGTAAACAATCCTATAAAACTCATGTTACAAGCCTGATCCCTCACCCATACATCCCTAAGGTCTGTTTGGTCAACAAGATCGGTCAACAACGTTCTTAAATATCCTGGGTATTACAGTCTTTCCCCCTTAAAAAGAACTTCGTCCCCGAAGTTCAGCCCGTACACCACTCCCCTCAGGGTTACGCACTGTGACACTAACAACTTACACAAAGGCGCACCACTCACACCATCCTGACATCACCGACATACCACATTACTCACACAACAATCACCTATCACAGCTACTCTTCCAAACAATACTAATCACATACCACATTACTCACACAACAATCACCTATCACAGCTACTCTTCCAAACAATACTAATCACCAACTTTCACATATACTTACGGAAATTAATGAATTCATATGCACTCTTTTGTTAAAAGCGACATAACGACCAGCAACCATACACAAATGCAAAACAATACTCAAAAACAGTACTCAACCACCACATTCCGTACACCTATACCAAATATCACATAAATTGAATTGAGACACCCGTGCAAAGTATAATCTTCATATTACTTGAGTACAACATGGATACAACTTTAATATTACTTGAGTACAACATGGTTTAAGGAAACATAAATGTAATTCCGAATGCTAACATGCATAACATACCTGTGATTCCAAATATTATAGGCATAATTAAATACGTATTTCCGCGACATTACTCTTCCCCTCTTAAAGGAACTTCGTCCCTGAAGTTCACCACTAATCACTTCCCGTGCCCAACGCCAACACCCACATGACATTACTCATAAACTCTTGTAGCACAACTTACTTTATGACATTACACGCTTGCGACTTGTAAAGACAGAATATCTCAGCAACTAAGTAGTATATATAAATAATATGGGGTTAACAAAAGATAGCAGCTTTATTCGTGACCTGCTGGGGCGATTATAACCGTAACCAAACATATCCACGCATAAGACTGGTGACAGCTACAACACTGTATGGGTATTTTATTATCTGTCTACATTATTTAAAGACTCGGGTATCCCCCCCTGAACAATAAAATTCCTGGATACCAACCAATGTTATATAACGAAACATTCACAAAGTAATAGATTATCTCAACAATCACGTACCTGTGACATAATCATAATCAATCTTTTGAACAACTTATTGTATAAAATAGCAAAATAAGGCACTAACAGACTCCTTCATACAATTATTCACATAACTCATGTAATTCACGTAGCTATTACACACCCGGGTCTCCATTTCACCAATAATCGGCCGAGTATGAGAGGCTACTCGGTCGAGTAAGCTCTACTCGGTCGAGTATATTTGTATACTCGGTCGAGTAGTAACTATGCTCGGTCGAGTTATGACAGCCAAAGAGCGTTTTAACGACATCACATAGAGCATTCACAATCAACCTGCATCAAACTCTTCCCAGCAATATCAAACACAACTAATCGCTAACATAACGGAATCCAACTCGTCTCCACACGATAAATAAAGTAATTAACGACCTTATGGCGGACTACAGTCATCCAACAGTAGATAATAAATCCCAAAAGCAACATCCCAATAAGAAGTAATAAATCCAACACAAACGAAATAAATCCAACATCAAAGAAATCAAACCAAACAACCTAACAACACAAGATCAATAACGAGGACCCTCCTCCATGTCATCATCACCACCTGCACCGGAAGTACTTGCACCTAACTCTCTGCTCCTGGAAAGCCTGCTGCGGCTGAGTAATCCCCTCCTAGCTGACTGCCAGAGTTGGCTCCCCACGGTCCCGCAAGGTAGCCAAACTCAGTCTCCTCCGGAGGTCTCCAGAAACTCGGGTCAACTCCATAGCTGTGGAATACTCCCGTATCTACTCCCGGTCCCCTCCACCAGACAGGCTGTGCTAGCTGTGTTCCTATGCTCTGGTTAAGGGTCATCTCATGCAGGTTGCGGAGCACCAAAGTAGAGGAGATCCGCTCAGCCAGGTCATGCGGCTGCATCCTGGGGTCATGCACTGTGGGGTAGGGTGAGTACTGGTGAGGGTGGTAAGGATAGGAGTCAGGGGCAGAGTAAGAGGGCTCAGGTACAACTGGGTCTGCCCTAGACTTCCTCACTCCACGGCGCTCCCAAGGTGGGGGAGGTGCCTGCTGCTGACCCTCAGGCACGGCGACAGGCTCAGGTAGATCCAAGAGAATCCGTGGGTCAATCAGATAGGTCTGGGGCTCTGGTCTAGGAATGGCACAAGTCTCCCACTCAGCCAAATGATCAACAACAGGGAGATGGGCTGGGTCCGAAAGTACCATCCATATAGATCCCCTCACCCTCCAGGCATAAGACCCGTCATCCATCTTCCTCAACCATCTGTTCTGACGCCAATACTGAGCGTCCATGGTAGGCACAATCTCTACATACTCATTCATCTCAGGAGGTGGGGCCTAAAAATCTGTCAGTCGCTGAGCTAGGCGGGTCACTATGGCCCCGCAAGCAATGTGTCGGGTCTCGGACTGTGCCATGCGCTCAAGACTAGAGCACACTACTCGTGGAGCCCTGTAGTAGAATGGTTTCTGACGGTGTAGGTTAAGGTAAGACATAAGCAACATGACCTCATGAGAATTAAGCTTGCTCACGCCGTCTCTCGAGTACAACAAACAGGTCAACATCCTTAGAAACATACGAAGGGAAATGTGCTGCACATCATTAATCAGCATGTCACTGGCACTAGGGGCAGGTCTTCCAGTCAAATATGGAAGGTAAAGAGGTGCACCACTGTTCTTAGCCACATCACTAAGGTACCCCTCCCCCTCGGCCTCTAGACCCAAATGATCAGCAAACTCATCTAGGGTATGCTCATGATCTTCATTCATGAGACGAAAAGAAACAGTCTTTCCCTTCTTATCATAAACAAAAGAGATCAAAAACTCCAAGGTCAAGTGGGGGTAGGATTTCTTCCTCAGATGATACAACCCCTCCATACCCAAAATCCGAAAGATATGAAATATGTCCTCTTTGATCCCTAAAGTCTCAAGGATACCAGGATTAACACAGCGGGTGGGACGAAAAGGACGACGCATAAGAGCCACAAAAGCCTTACGATGATAGAAATCAGAGAATATTACCGATGGGTGTGCCTCCACCGGTGGGAACGACAGTTCCTTTGCTGACCGAGTCTCAAAGCTGGACATTAGTACGAGTTCTTTTGTTGGGTAAGCCTCTGGTTTTCACCATACTGCAAGAGAACAATCTTTAACAAGGGATTGACACAAAAATTCTTAGCGCAAAAGACGGACTGTTTTCAATTGTATATCGATTTTGGAACGATCTTTTTAAGACAAATTATGAGAAAATCACTAATGACCTTACCACTTATATGGTTACAAGCTTTAAGTTGTTTCAAATTAAAGAATAACCATCAACAACAAAAGGAGTTTCGATGTTGGTAACCCTAGAATTCAGAGATTGAATTTTAAACCATGAAATCGCTTAAACAAGGGCATTCACAAGGTCTACATATAATTGAATCCAAGTATCAGTAAATTGAAGACTAAATTTCAGTTGTTTTACAAAGAAAATTCGAATTATAGCCTGAAATTATACCATCACTTTGAAAACAAAAGAGAAAATTGAGTTTAATTCTTACCTTAAACTGATTTGGGGCAAGCAAGAACAAGTGGAACACCAAGGTTTTACCCAAAAGCTTGAGAAAGGAAGGATATGGAGTTTTTAGAGAGAAGGGAAAGTGAAGATGGGAGGCGGAATTACGAAAGAATGGGACGAAAATAGGGTTTTTGTATAACCGGTATAAGTTCTGCTACAGCACTACTCGGTCGAGTATTGGGCATACTCGGTCGAGTGTCGACTACTCGGTCGAGTGTTTAGGCATACTCGGCCGAGTGTAGACTACTCGGTCGAGTATCCTTCTAGCTCGGTCGAATTTTTAAGAACAGAAGCGATTATTATTTTCACCTAACGGATACTCGGTTGCGTAGCTTGATACTCGGCCGAGTATGGTCTACTCGGTCAAGTTTTCCAAAAGTGAAGAGGAAATCATAAATTTTCATTGTTCCTGCAAAATAAATAATATCGTTCCGAGTTCCGTGCAACCGGCTCGTCACTATTAAAGCTGATTTCTACCACATAAACACATAACAACACGTATTTTTGTACATCAACTTTCAGAACGATCATCACTTCTACCTTCATTCCTCACTATGCCATGAACTATTACTCCCTATCCTTATAGCATACTCAGCAATTTAATTACGGTACCTGCAAGGTTTAGCTCTTATATCACATCATCTCAAATTCCGCTACTCACCATGTATACACCTTAATCACATTACAACACAACAATTCAACACACAACACATTCATCGTGAAACAACTTGATTAATCTTACCACTGGTCGCACATCGCCACAATCCCATCACCCACTTCAACCTTTTCCACACATACACCTTGACACATGTCATTCTAAACATAGATACACACAACAATCATCACTAAGCAATCAACGACTCTCACTACCCTTTTTCCCGTGTCTGGCTTAAGTCCGATGGGGCCATGATATTGAAATGAGGGCGCCTAGTCACCCAAAATCTAGCATCGGCTGGGGCTCCCAACGTACATACACCTTGCTTTGATACCACTTTGTGACACCCCCGTACACCAGGATGCCTTACCAAGGACCATCCCAGTGTATGACGATGTCACCATCTCGGTTTCCCGAGGAGGTAGATCAAATTAGACAATAAAAGAACAGTTGTAAATATTATTATATCTCATACAATACAACTCAATACAAACTCTCTTTACAACAAAAACGCAACTACAACACTCATGACACTGCAGCTCTAGACTGGTAGCGTGATGACTCGATCCCTCCAATCCTAGCAGCCACAATCAACAGTACCTGCTAAGCCAACTGCTCACCATCCCCGAATGGATCACCGCAGATACCATAAAATAACACGGGGTCAGTACTGACTAATCAAATGTAAGACAGGTCAACAATGTAAACAGCTAATCATCCTCTATCCCAGTCTCTCGATCTCGCACAGTAACCGACTACACCGCGAAGGGTATAACCCTGCCAGATTACCCATCGCAACAGGTAATCCTCGCCGCCAGTGGGTAACCGCAGCCCATCCCACCTAGTCTAGCTCATCAACGAGCGACAACCATCCCTGTCCCTTAATGTGCATATCCCCTCCCGTGGCGGGTTCCACGGAGGGCAAACTAGGGTGTGAAGCCACTCCCGCAAGTGACTCCACCACACTCACACATACCACAGCATCAAAGCTGTCACAACACAACATCCGTCACCACACGACCACATCACCACCGCCACTACAACCCCCATCCTTCGACGATCAGCAGATAACAACATTTATGAAACAAACACAATCTTAATCAATTAACAGTACTGAGTAGGAAAACCCTACCTCGTCGCAAAGCATGTTAGACCTCTATACACAGCCACGTACGACTCCAATAAGCATCCTAACAATGATAACCATCTCCTACTACACAACTATACTCAAAGAATCACTCAAAAGAACACAAGGCAGAGACTTACCTAACATTACACATAGGCGGTGACATAGACGGCCACCACACACGTCATCCTTCCCCAGCGAATCCCGTCCTTCCCAGGGTGGAGGTTTAGGCTAAATACATTAGAGTGTGAAGATATGGGGTGATAGGAGACGGAGATAGGCTAGGGTTAGAGAAAGAGAAACTGTCGAGGAAATGAGAAAATAAAATGAATCTCGCGAACTTGCGTTTATATTAACGTGTCGACAACAGCCATACTCGGTCTGTTTGGTCAACAAGATCGGTTTGGTCAACAAGATCGGTCAACAGCGTTCTTTAATATCCTGGGTATTACAAGTAATTCATCACCCTGTGACCTGCGCATAAGAAGAAACTACAAGTAGAATATGAGAACAGTTTAAGGAACAGATGTCCCTTAAACTCTGAAAAAGACTAAAATAAAAACAACTAAAAATTAAACAATTGCCTCTCCGGCAACGGCGCCAAAATTTGATACCGTCGTAGAGTATCAAAAATAAAATTTATAATCCAAACTACTACTATAGATAGTGGCAGTCAGGGTCGAACCACAAGGAGGCAAGCAATTTAAAGTTGTCTAATTTAAGTCTAAAGTAACAGTTTTGGGGGGGTTTGATTTGAATGATTCTATAACTAAAGGCAAAAAAATTAAAACTAAACTAAAGCAAATAAATGAGCAATTAAAGAAAATAGATGAAATCAAATATTAAAAGGATGCTAAGATGGTCGGTTCACTGTAGTTTCGACGGCAGTATCATAGGTAAGTCTAGAATAATCATGTAAGACGGGAAAATAAGAAGTCCTCTCGGTCCATTCTTAACAGGTAGCATCTTTCGATCTAGCTACGGGTCCCTAAGTATCACTAGTACTGACTCTCGCCCTGAAAAGTGATTCTTAAAAGCCTAAATTTTACTTATCTTTATATCTCAGTATAATTTAGTCGTTTCAATTGGTAGTCTAATTCCCTCCCCTATCTTTCGATCTAATGGGTCGATCAATTACTAAGTATTAACCTAGTCGCGTGCACTCGATTTGTCAAATTAAGCAAATTAATCAACTAAAACGGAGATGATCTTACGTGAAGTGGTCGATCGACCAACGGGCTCAGCCGATCGATCAAGACTCGAATCAGGTTTACGAATTCTACGCCGCCTACACTACAGGTCTCCTACATCTTAGCGCGAGGGATTTAGCTACTCATGATAGAATTTATAACAACAACGAAATTAACAATTAACGAAATTGGATGCATGATTAAATAAACTAAGCAAATAAGTTACATAAACGAAATAAGGCTTTGGGAAACTACTCTATGCAATCCTAATCTATGAATGAATAAAAGCAAACTGAAATCAAGGAATCAGAATTACCGAATGAAAGCAGGAAGATGAATTCGAAAGCACGAACTTTATTAACGAAAATAAAGCTAATTGTATTGAATGTTTATTAACTAAATTCTAATCTATGAAATATGATGCTAAAAACTAGATATTGAAACCTAAAAATTCGATGCTCATTCTGAAACATAGGTTCACGTTATATAGGAGTATAGCGTGACTCTTATTCCTAAAAACCTAATTACAATTGGGTTTCTAACTCTCGTCTTTAATTTGCGTCTGAGTCGCTGTGTGGTCGATCGACCACTAGGACCAGTCGATCGACCAAGATTCGCTGAACAGTAGCTTCTGATTTAATTTAGGAATCGTGTTCTGGTCGATCGACTAACGGCATCAGTCGATTGACTGCTTCAACAAGTACTTTGCTCCAAAAGCCTCGTAAATTTGTCTTTCAGGCCTCGATATGCGCACCAAGTTTGCTTCCCGAGTCTTTACTTCACGTCAGGTCCTATGCCTAGTACTCGGGGACGGATTCAGCTCATTTTCCGCTGCATTCTTCCCATTTTTGCAATACTACACAAAAAACACGAAAGTAGACGGAAATAGGGAAAATAGTAGCATAAACTACATAATTGAGCTCTGAAATGCGTGTAAAATAGGGTGTAAAACATCATATTTAGGACACGGATCAATCCTCATGATAGTATCACACATCTCGACGATTCATTACTTCTTTATCACATAACTCTGGTCAACATTTTTCTCAGCTTACTTTTTACCCTTCTTTTCTCTTTACACTCAATAATACCAATTAATAGTTCAACTCCTTATTACTTCTATCTAACTCTTTAGTGCTCCGGTTACCTTCTCATTACTCCAAACTCGAATCCCATTATTTCATGTCAGTATCATCTCACTCTTTCTTACCATGCATCTTCTCTTACCATGCTATCACTCACACTCATCACCAATCAGTCCAGACCATCTCATGCTATCACTCACAGTCATCACCAATCATCATTTTTTTTAGAATTCCAAAACTCATTTCACACCGTTAATTGCCTAAGGAAATCACACATTAGTTTCACCTCTTGATAACACTAATTCTCAAACTCACTCACTATCTGTAAATCCACATCGCGACAGGTCTCCATAAAGTTCACTATATACCACTCTTCTCAATCCCTCTTAAACGACCTTTCACTACATATATTCTTAACCCACACGATTCCTAACCATCTCCCTCCATAATTCTTTACACATCTCAAGTTGCCACTATCCACATCCTTCCTTTCAATCTTTTTATTCGCACGTTCCTTAGACTCACATCATCCCTCGCCCATATTCACTTACTTTTATCTTACTCAACACACAATCATATCACTCATCTCATCTCACAAAACATGCTCCATGCCTTAATAAGCCTTACCAATCTTCCTTTTCTTTCCCACTACCTATCACAACCACATATAACTCATGTCCTCCCCACCGAACTCATAATCACCACAGGTGCCACTCCTTACAACATAAGATTACCACATATAACTCATGTCCTCCCCACCGACACATATGTAAATCAATGCACAAGGAAGCAAAATAACACCTTTGAATCAAACATAATAGGCAACTAAGTCAAAATATAAGCATATGACCCAAAACAGGGGTCACTAGATCGAGTACAGGTCACTCGATCGAGTGAGTGACTTACTCGATCGAGTAGGTGAAGGTCAGAGGCACGTAAAAAAAATTACCAGGACTACTCGATCAAGTAACAAGAGGTGCACTCGATCGAGTGAGGGCAACTTGATCGAGTACCCTACGCATTTCTCAACACTGTCCAATTTTCGTAAAACGGTCATAACTCACTCGTTTCTTGGTCGTTTTGGGCGTGTGGCCTATCGTTAGAATCGTAATAGAACAAGATATCACCTCCAATTGGAATCACATTAAAATCATTTATTCATCTCAAGTTATAACGGTTTAAAGACAACCTCTCTATAAACAGACAACATAACTATTTGATTTTTACTTCCAAACAACTTAAACGACAACAAGGTAAAAAAAACAGCTCAATACTCATAAAACAAGTATCCCTAACTACATGTTACTATTTACAAAAGCCAAACAACAACTTCCATCATGCACATATATTATTCAACTTACCACTTATGTAATGCCCGCATGCTTTTATTCTATAACCTTACGTAAGAACAATGACATAATATGTAACATCAAATTCCCATTCATGTGTTACTAACATATCAACATTATAAAAAAAATCCCACTTCAGTCATATAAACATGCTTAAATCATGAAATCATGTTCTTATGCAACATTATCCATCATCCATCATACACTTTATCTAACGCATGCATATAGTATATAATTTTACGGAAACAAAATCATGTATAACCATATCACATCCCCTAATCTCATGTTACTAAGATTGTCACATTATAAATCATTCATCCTGCAACATCATTATTCATCACATATTATCATATATGAACTATTTCCTCTTTCCACCACATCATTCATCCTTCTCATATACTTTTTCAACGATTCCAACCAACATTGTAAACCAACTATCATGCAACATGCTTTCAACCAACAACATACAAAATCACATCATCACCATCTTTCTCTACGCATTCCCCATTCTCCACATACATACATCCACCGATTCATGCCACACATCGCTATATGAATACATAGCACACAAGGTAAACACATAGCGATCCCGACTCACATCCCATGGTGACCGGTTTAAAATTGTAGGGCGAATTTGCGACTTTAGGACGTCTCCCAAGTCTTTGCAGTAGCTCCTACAATTCCTACCCGGGTTTATTTTAGTTTGACTCCCTATGTTCATTAGGTTCATTGGTTACAGGTTTCAAGATCGTCGCTCTGATACCACTTTGTGACATCCTCATACTCCAAGTGCCTTACCAGGACCACTTAAGGTATGAGAACGTCACCATCTCGGTTACCCGAGGCAATGATACTCAAATAGACAATAACGAAACGTATTTAAATGATAATAAAGTTTAAGTGATACAAGACAAACTCCAACAACTGTTAAAAGGAAATACAGAGATCTCAAAACTGTCAACTACTAAACAACTACAAAATGTTCGACACAGCGGAAGACTTCTAAAATTGCTACATGATGACTCATCCCAGCTATCCCATGCGCATCGTCTCACACCTGTTCAATAACTGCTCACCACCCTAGAATAGATCACCACAGTTTTTAAAACATTTAAACGGGGTCAGTTTTGATTACACAAAACAAAAACCATAAAGGAACAATATCACAAACAACTCAAACAAATCTCCAGTCTCCATCTCCAAACTCCACACAACTGACTACACACAGAAGTATGTAGCCTTGCCATAGTACCATCGCAACAAGTACTCCACACCGCCACTGGGGGACCGCAGCCGTACCCACCAAATCCTCGCTCATCACCGCTGAGCGAATAACCCAAGTTTCCTTAATGTGCACATCCCTCCTGTGGCCGGTTCC